>NC_047666.1:40511862-40718975 GCF_011762505.2 Arvicanthis niloticus
GTACTACTGAAGTTATTCTCTTCTGGAATTCTGGAGTGGTGGCATGAAACCCAGGGACATCTCTTCTGTTCCCCAACGGCATGTCCTTGCTAGCCTCTCTTCCTTGGACACAAGAGTCAGGAATATGGGGATACAAGAGATCATCAAAGGGCAGGGGTCCTTTCCTTTGAATGCTTTACTTCTGTCCTGGTGTTTAATGTTGCAGACACTGAAGGTGCCATCAGGAGGGAGACTTGAGCAGTCTGCTGGAAGGCAAGGAAGAGAAAGGATGCTGCATATGAAAGGCTGCTGCATGCCAAGGTTATTTCTAAGTGCAAGACTGGTCCAATATCTGCATAGCTGTCTGAAGGTTGCCTTATGTACCTGTGGTGTGTGTGATCAAATGACACATGATCAAGAATTGCTAACCAAGACAAATACATAATTTCTTGTGTCCTCCTTTTTAAAGCCTCTTTGAAATAAGGCAGATGTGAGATTGATGGTTATATTAAGCTAGGCCCTCCTTGTTCTAAGAATTACACAATAATAAGGGATGCTGTTTTCCCAGGCACTTCGGCTCGGGACTTTGTAATTACTTTCTTCTTGATAACATCCTGGGCCAGGTTGTTTTTATTGCTTGCAAAGGAGCGCCCTGACGTTATCTAAGAAGTCAGTCAGAGGCACGTTTATAAAGGTATTGACCCTGAGGTAATAATAAAGTGTGTGGTCGAGGGAGTGTGGAGGCATATTGGGTTTGTCACTGGGGAGCAGGAGGGTGGGGTGGGGGGAACTGGAGAGCTGAAACCTAGCCAGTGATTGAAGTACATGGGACGCTTTTATTTTCTTCTGACTTCCGGAGGCCAGAAGCAGTTAGCAGAGCAGAGATAACCCTCTGACCAGCCTTCCCATGGCTTTCCTGGAGGCAGTTCAGTAGTTTGCAAAGCACAGGAAGAAAAGAAAGGGGTTGAGAAGAAACTTGGGCTCTCCTGCTGAGATCTTAGGTTCCCACAGAGAAAGTTGGAGCCACAGGCTCGTGGTGCATGGACACTCAGCTCTCAGGTGTGAACTATCCTGGCTTACCTTGGGAAAGGCCTAGAGGAGTGTCTGTTTTCTATGTCTCTGAAATAAACGTGGTGAAAAATGAAGCTAGCTCCTGCCTTTCATTGAAGATGAGAGACAGTGTGGGATACATGGGAGGAAAGTGGCTGACAACATGCCAAAAATCTCACAAAGTCCCGCTTCCAGATCACAGCCCAAGATGGATGGCAAATGGATGTCTTCAGAGAGCCTTGATTCACTGGCCATGGCTGACTGAACCGCTAGGGGAAGGACCCAAAGGTCGTCTCTAGCCTCAGCAACAGAAAAGCCTCACAACTGATTAGTCATGCCTCCTGAGGTTGTGTGTATGTCAGGAGCCGGACATCCACCCGCTACAGTAAAGTTAGGAAAAGTGCCAAACCGTACGGTTCCATGGCACAGTTAGGTAGTCACGTCTTTCTTTCTTTTTCTGTTGTGTGTCTGTGTGTTCTATATGAGCACATTCATGTAGGCACCCATGAGATGGCACCCTGGAGCTCCAGTTACAGGTGTTTGGGAGCTTCCTGGGTGGGGACCAAACTTGAGTCCCCTGGAAGAGCAACAAGTGCTCTTAACCACTGAGCTATTCTTTTAGCCTCTTTAAAAATAATGGCCAGAGAGAGGAATAATCAATAAAAGGTGTACTTACTTATGTTGTGTTCTGTAGGAACATATATGTTCATGTATTCTAAGCCTGAAGAGCTAGCAAACCTTTCCTATAAGTGACCCCAGTGAGTAAATACTTTAGTCGTCACAGGCTATGCAGAGTCTGTCGCAACCATTGGCCCCTCTACAATAAACAGGCAGCCATAGATCATTTGTGTATGAATGGGCATGGCTGCTTTCCAATAAAACTTTATGAAAAATAGACGATGGGCCAGATTTGGCTTGTGAATCACAGTCTGCCCTTCTCTAGTGTAAAGTGGCCGCTGATGGTATCTGTTGGGGAGGGAAGGCTGGCATAAGGTTGCTTTGATGGATGGATGCCCGTGGTGGTAGGCTAAGACTGTGTACGTGAAGCAGCTTCTCTGGCTACAGCCAGGTGTCTAATCTGTGAGGAGCAGCTCTTGTACAGAACAGGATGATCCTGCGGCTTTGGTTTCGGGGGGTGGGGGGGAAGGAAGGGTTTACATCTCTTTCGGTTTGCAATTATGTAGTTCTTCCTGGAGTATGTTCAATTTTGACAGACTGTGCAGCTGATTTAGAAGCATCCCAGAGACTATGTTCTTCTTATAATAAGCAGGAACAATGAAATAATTACAAAACAGCACGGGATCATTGCAAGGCTTCTAACTAAAGCCTCAAGAAGTATTACAGTTGTACCATCCAAGAGGGCTCCTAAGTCTGGCCTTACAGGACCAGCTTGGTTTGTGGCCTGGGAGTTCTTTATGGAGACCCAGTGATCTTCTCCAGGCTTCTTTCCCTAACTTGGTCCACAGCGCCTGGCATGTGCTAACTCTCAGTCCCATTTTACCATCTAAAAGCATCCCTGCACCTTTATTATCTTACACTGTACTTGCTACTTTTTCCTGTGTAGTGTCTATCTGTATCTCAAATATTATTTTTTGTGTGAGTTTGTGTATGCAAAGCTGTGTGTGTGTGTGTGTGTGTGTGTGTGCAAGCACATGGAGGTCACAGGCTACTGTATGGGAGTTAGTTCTCTTTTTACCAAACAGAACTCAGTCTTGGTGGCACGTACCTTTACCCACTGAGCATCTTACTGGCACTCTGCCTTACATTTTGAGACAGAGTCTTCCGCTGGCCATGGATATTACCCACTCAGCTAAGCTGACTGGCTAACAAGTTCCTGGGGTCTACTTCTTTCTGCCTCTCCAATGCAGGATTGACAGGTACAGGTCATAGTGCCCCATTTTTTATGTGTTAGTGACCTCATGCATGCATGGCAAAGTACTTTATCAACTCATACATCTCCCCAGACATATCTAAAATACTCTTATTTCTATTCTCCACTGGAGTGGATACATTCTGAATACAATGATCCGTGTATGTTCTGTACTCAGTCCATGACAGGCACACAGATGGTAACTGGTCAGTGAATATCTAATCACTAGAGATCACCAGAGGAGCTGTTATAGGAAGCAAAGTTTGAGTTTCTAGAATTGGTTCTTTAATACAATTAAAGGCAAGAGCAGATGAGAACCTATTTTGATGACATCTTGCCTGTGAGACTGTGGAGCTGTGTTCTGCTGTTGTGAGAAAGCGTGTGTTTCTGATGCTGTGTTGTCTGGTCTGATTTTGGAGGTTTGTTCTATACAGTTACTGCTTCTTGCCTTTCTCTTTTACTACCACCACCTCCTATTCCTTCCTCTCTCTCCCTCTCGCTCTTTCTTCCTTCCTCTTCTTCTCTCATTTCCTCTCCTCCTCCTTCCTTTTACTCTTCCCCCACTCCTGGTCCTCCCACTATTCTTTTACCCTATTTTCCTTCCTTCTCTTTCTCCTTTATTCCTTCCTCCTCTCTACATCCTTTTATTCCTCCCCATTCCTCTCCTTCCCCCTCTTCCTCTACTTCCTCCTCAATTCTTCATCTTTTAAGTTCTCACCCTCTATAAAAGGCTACAGTGAAAGGCTGGAGGACAGACAGCACTTAAGGTTCCTAAGAATGTCTGTCATGGGCTTTGCACAAGGCATCCACCATGGGATGCAGGGAATGACCAAAAGGGAAGAAGCTCTCACATAATTAAAAAAGACCTTTTCTCACATTTGACCTCTGTTACTCATGATTCCAAAAACCAGGAGCCACTGTCGATGTCAGGGACTAAAATTCAGCAGGTAGACTACTTGGACTGGTCCCATAATTCTGGGCCATTGTGCCATAGAAGGCTAGGAAATGAATGGGCTTGGTGTTTGCTACAGGGGTGAACTCTGAAAATGTTTGGTTCTTGTGATGCTGACTTAAGCTTGCCTCGTGGACAGGACCAGGAAAATGATACTGTGAAAGGGTGAACTTTCCTGGGAGGAGGCAGAATAGACATGCTCAAGGCTGTGGGGTTCTGGCCACATGCACTCAGCTCTGCTGTCGAAACTTAGATGCAGCCCTAGATGCTCGATGGTGTGGTGTGTTCAGATAAAACTTTATTAGAAACAGGAAGTAAGCCAGATGGGGCCCCTGGGCTGTGGTTGGCATACACATGTAATAGCACAGTCAACAAATAGGAATTGGGAATCATGCACACTTGTTTAAGGGCCAGCTCCATGGTTTCTTGGCCATCTGAACTCAAAGAGGCCATTGGGTTTCCTGAGAGCCCTTTTCTCTTTAGTTGGACATTAAGACATTCCTGAAGAAGAACATTCTGAGCATAAGCCCCGTCGCCTCCATTTTACCTTGAAGCCTGTACCTAGAAATAGAATCTCTATGTAGGGACACTATCAACGATACCATTTTAAGGTCAAACACCAGACTTTAACTTTCCAAAATGTGATTCTCTGGCCAACCAAGGTGCACCATGGCAAGAGACTGATGTACTAAAGCTGCTTTTGAAATCAGGGAATAAACCAGCCCACAACACAAAGCTTTAATGAATGTTTGGCTTCCCATCCCACCCTCAGATGCCCCAAGCAAATAAGACAGATTTTTAAGCCAGGTTTCTCGTATGAAATGTTGCAGCCTGCAGTTCATGATGCTGTACTGAGCCCCTTCTTATCTTCCTACCCGGTTGATTCCTCTGCTGTCCATCACCACAGTGGCCGCTCAGCAGAATGCAGGGGGCTGCTTAATGAGGGGTGAAGACAATATGGACTCGGAGAGGCGGCCGGTCGACTTTTCACAGTTGGTAAGCAGCGTTGCAGGTGCATTCGCTTAATGAGGGTTAATTTGTCTCATATTTTAATCTGACAGAAGCTGGTGGTGGTGTTCTGTAGTCCTTGGGGATTACTGCCTTGTTCTCAGTGGCTCAAAGAGAGAAAAAAAATGAAGCATGATTTTAGGGTTATGGAAACTATAAAGCAATGGGCTGGAGGTGGTATGAAACCCTGGTTTTGGCTGTCCAGAATCACATTTACTGGGAGAAAAGGCATTTTAGCAGAAAAGACGAAGGAGTCTTAAATTATGTTTCTGGAAAATTCCAGTTTCCAACTGTGAACTATACAATGAGTTGAATCGAGCAAACACACTCACTCGAGGTGTGAGTTTGCTTGGTACAATTTCACCTATTTCAGATACTGCTATCCTGAGGGAATGGGTTCAGTGTCTCTTGCTCTAGATGTGAGCACAGGGTGTTTCTGAAAAAGCTGTTTTTTTTTTTTTTTTGTTTTTTTTGTTTTTTTGTTTTTTTTTTTTTTTATCATGAAGTAACACTGTGCTTGTATGAAAGTCAAAGTAAAGAAATCTAATTGATTGAGTTTGATTGAGTTTTTTTTTAAATCTCAATTCTCAACCACAGATTTTTCAGATATAAGCACTGTTGAGGTGTTTGGTTATGTTTTGGGGCTTTGAGGGAGGCATATATATGAAGAAGTCCATGCATGTATTTGTGATTTAGAGGGAAGTTCTTTTACTTGAACAGGATAGAAACCCAGTTCAAACTAGCTGCTTAAGCCAAAGGGAATTCAGAAGCTTAGGGTACTGGGGACGGCCAGGTACCCATCTGGATTCTGTCACAACTGGACCCTTCTCTATTATGAAAAATTGGCTTTTCATTCCAGTATGATGCAGAGAAATGGAACAGGACCCCTGTCCCTTCTCTGTGGAAAGCAGGTTCTGTATATAGTGTACCTGCTTCCATAGACGAATCCTCCTTATCCAGGTTTCTATAGGTCAGGCTTTGGAAGAACAGCACTGTGCTGTGCTTCGACCAACCTCTCTCTGTTGCTCATGAAGACTCTAACAGGCTGGACTCAATGTTAGTCTTTATCTCTGTGAGCAGAGAGGGTGGGGCAGTTAACATTGGTTACTGCAAATCTTAGGACCATATGAACTCGAAGAAGGAATTGTTGGTCCCATAAAAGAGGGAAAAAGACTGCCAGTCAGCAGACACATATATATGAAAACACACACACACACACACACACACACACACAATTTATTTTAAAAAAACAAAAAGGAATATATAAATCTCTACTATTTCATAGCTTCATATGTTTCTTTACATGTTAGATATCCGTTTGATATATGAATTCTTACATCTTTGTTATTAAGTGCTATGTGATATTTCTTTTGGTATATGTGGGGAACATACAAAATACAGCTAGGCAGTGACCAGAGCCTGGGGACATGGACTTGGGATGCTGTGGATGGCATGTTTCTCTGTAGAAGTTGAACATTTATAGCCTGAGGACAAAAGACAGTTATGAATTAATAGTTTGCCAAATAATGTTAGAGACTTCAGGTAGACAGGCTATAACAAAGTTGGGTAAACAAAGTACCTTGCAGATGATGTCTTGGGTTGGAGTTGGTGGAAGCTAGTGATCTGCTGAGTTAAACGAGCCAAAGGTCTTATCTGGTAGTCCAAAGGATGCTCTCAAGGTAAGTGTAAATGCCACTAACAAAAGCCCAAGATAGCTTGGGTTTTCAGTCTACAGCACTTCCAGTCTCCACCATCATGGAAATTCTACTCTGTCAGGCTACAGACTCTCCAGCACAGGTGTGGCTTTTCCAGGGAACTTCAGTTGACAGTGATATTTAGTTCATATCAAAGAAAGGTCTGCTAAATAAAAAAACATAATCACATGGCTTCCACTTTTGAGACCTTAAAATTCAGGCCTTGAAATTTCCTTGTGTATCTTTGGTAGCTTTCTCCTGGCCTCCTAATTTCATTAAGGAGATTTAAAAGACGGGTCCAAGATTTCCATACATTCATAAGAACCCTTGCCTGGCCCTTTACTGCTTAGAACTCCTCCCGTTTGCTTGAAAATGAGAAGTCTTAGCCCATAAGAAAAAATAGAATATGCTTTGTATTGAATCATTTTTACTCCAGGTAAATAAACACTCAGAATCTCTGCTATGTGAAGGGTTTGGTGGAACATGGGAGGAAATTGTGAACTCCCCAGGACAGGGCATTGTTCCCTCAGTCTCAGGGCTTCTTAGGGGGACACACACACACACACACAGAGAGAGAGAGAGAGAGAGAGAGAGAGAGAGAGAGAGAGAGAGAGAGAAAGAGAGAGAGAGAGAGAGTCAGAAGAAACTTATCTCAGGCATTCTACAGAATCCAGCTGTGTGTTTCTTTCCCCCCTAATGGCTGAATATGTTTTTGAGAAATGCATCATTAGGCAGTTCTGGCACTGTGTGAAAATTACAAAGTGTACTTACATCGGCTATGATGGCTACAGCATCATTCAGGAATATAACCTGCGGCACTATGGTTACCATATGGTCGACCACCGACACACAAAAGAATTACTGATTAAAGCCTTATCTATCGAAGTTCCTCCACATTTTCAGGAAGAAGGATTGAATTATGCTGTAGAAATTCCTTTAGATTTATTTATTTTATGTGTATGAGTGTTTTGCCTATACATATGTATGTGTACCACACTTGTGTAGCATCTGTAGAAGTCAGAAGAGGGCGCTAATTTCCCCATACTGGAGTTTCAGATGGTGGTGAGCCACACTACATGTGTCCTGGAACCTGAACCCCATCTTCTGCAAGAACAGTAAATAAGTGCTTCTAATAACTGAGCCATCTCTCCAGCCCCCTACCATGAGATTTTTTATATACAGATAAAAAAAAAAAATACCCAAGTTGCCAGGAAACACAAAACTTCCTGCCTCGACAAAGACAGAATTCCCCAGATCTTAAGTGTGAATACTGATGCCACCTCCAGGGCGTATCATCTTAATGGTACTTTTGCTAAACTGGAATTTTCAAAGGTCTTTCTGGCCAGAAGCCTGGTCTTTTCTTAGGTCAACCCAGCCTTACTCCCTCTCTACCTCGGCTCTGCTACTTAGGGACTCCTGGTTTGCTCCCAGCTGGGGTTTATTAACTGTGGAGCAGAGGTATGGTCTAAAGTTCCCGATTTCTGTTTACGTCTGACTAGAAGCTTGTTTATCAGACTCCTCACACCTTAATTATGAAACTCGGAGATGGACTTTGAAATGGAAGCCAAATCTCGTTAAAGACTTAATCACAGGTCTTGAAGTCCTGTAATAACTTTTGATCTCCCTGTTTGTCTGTTTCCCTGCCCCCTTCTGCGTCCTTATGAAGAACATGTTTGATATCTACATTTTTGTAAGATCACTGAACCACAAGAGTTTAGATCTAGCATAAACCAGTTCAGCTTGTAAGGGTATGTGTTTGTGTGTTTACATATGTGTGTGTAAGGAGAATGGGTTCTTATTACACTGTGTGTCCCTTAACTTTTCAAATACATGTTTTACACCCTAGCTCTAGATTCAGGCATTCTGTCCTGTTGAGTCCTGGAAGAAAGAGTTTGGTAAGCCATGATAGTTCTAAGGTGAGGTCAGCCTGAGCATCAATTTGTTTACTTTGTATTACATTTCGTTTCAGTGTGTATGCGCATGCGTGTGTGGAGGTTAGGATCAGCTCGTGGGAGTTGTTTTTTTCTCCTTCTACCATGTGGGTCCTGGCGGGAACACTCTAGTGCTTAGACTTCGTGGCAGGCTCATTTATATGCAGAGGCATCTCAATGGTCCCAGAGCATCATGAGATGCAGGTGACCTGTGAGCGTGATAGAGTTTGGTTTCCTCTTTCCCTAGAATCAAGGAGACTTAAAATCTCATTCCCATGGGTACATGACACTCTTCCTTCAATGAAAGCAAGCGATCTCTCCTGAGATAGGTCATGCTGAAAGCTGCCTGAGGGTGTAAAGGCTGTGATAAGGTGAGGGAACCGAACTTGTGGCTCAAAGCTGTTCATCTTAAAAGCAAACAGGGGAAGCGTGGGGTAAGGGACTTGGTAGGCTTCACTCTATGCTTGTATTTTGTCTGCTGTTGTGAGTTCTTTCTTTTGTCCATTTGTCCAGTCACGTGTGAGTGACTCCCTTTTATCCTGATCTAGGCTTTAAAGCTTTTGAAAAATCAAACCGTCCTTTATTTTGACTGTTTTTCATCAAACACAAATGCTTACAAATACACCAAGGCACAGGTCAGAAATCAATTCCATCTTCCTAAAATTACTTGCATGCACTAGACGGCTGCTCCGGGGAACGAGTTCAATATCTTGTATTTTACTCTAAGAGATTACTTGTTTATCTTCCTAATGTCTAGAACATGCTATGGGATATGTTTTCTTATAAAGCAAAAGAAAAAAAATCACAACTGTTCACTGGGAGCAGAAGAGAGAGCTCAATGTTTAACTGTGTTCAGATCCAGCACTGGGCAGACTAGATAGACTCTGTGTGCTACGAGGCTACTTGCCTGGCTCCTTGTGGGGCCGAGGAATCCTGGTCAAAAGATTTAAAGCCCTTGTCCCCAGATGATGCAGATGATGCAGGGCCACTACATTAGTGGTAGTGTTACCTTGCATATAGGTAGACTTACCTCCTTTTCCCTCCTCTTGTTTGAGATGAGGTCTCATGTAGTGCAGGCTGACCTCAAACCCACTTATAGCCAAGAACAGCATTAGTTCCCAAGCCTTTACCTCTACCTCTTGTGCTGAGTATTGAGATTCTATGCATACACCAACATACATGTAGAGAATGCATGACACATGGCTCTGCTCTTGCTATGCATGCTCTCCACCAACTGAACCAGCCCCAGTTTTTCCTCTTCTTTTGAACACACAGAATATTCATTGTCAAGTTTCTTTGCCCCATTGATAGCTGTCTCTACTCATTGTGAGCTGTGTCTTGGTTTGACCCCAGGCCTTCAAGTATCAAAGCCATCGTCATTACAATTTACCTTCACAAGGGCATACGTGATTTCAAGGTCATTTTAAGCTCATTTCTCATCTGAACCCAAACTGTTATCTTGTATATATTATATATCTTCTTTTGGAGTTTGGGGAAGGGGAAGATTGGTCCCAGACTCCTGTGGATTTCTAAGTTCTTGAATACTCAAGTCCATCATAGCAAGAGATGAAGTGTTTATCGTCCATTGCTTCCTCTCCTGTACTTTAAGTCTCTGTAGAGAATGCATGACACATGGATCCTGTAGAGATGTTTAATGCATGTGTTATGTGTGCTATGTGTTGCATTATTGAGAGGGCAGGAAAATGTTAGTACATCTTCCATATAGATAAAATCTTCCCTGAATATTTTTTTTTATCTGAAGTTGTTGCAAAACTCATAGGTACAGAAGGACAATTCTACAGGATGAAAATGAGTAGAGCCACAATCCTTATGGCTTACATGTGTTTACTCTTCCATCCATCCATGTGTATCAAAAACATGGTATGGATTAGCACTGTGGTTGTTGCTGGGACATACTAGCAGACTAGGCAATTAGCTTCCCAGTGTTATAAAGGTCAGGGTTTATTAGAAGAAGGAAAAAAATGGATAAATTATTAATAAGTAGCAAGGAACTTTTAAAAGGCAATAAAATAATGTCACATAGTGGTAATCACCGTGAAAGAGATAAATCAGATGGTATAGAGGGGGCAGAGGTGGAGCAGAGCCACTGTGGTAGATAACATGGCTAGGGAAGGTTTTCCTGAGAGTCACCTCTTGAACTGTGATGTAAAGAACATTTGAGCTTTGGAATGTGGATCACGCAGAGGTCTGAGGAGGGGCATTATAACGACAGAGCGAAAGCCCCAAGTGGGAAGCAGCTGGGTGTTGAAGGAGCAGCAAAGAAGGTAGGAAGGAAGAATAATGAACAAGGAGAAATGAGCAGGTTGCCCCACTCACTATGACTGGGCATATCTGCTAACCCGCATATTCTTTTTACTTCTCCGTGGGGGGCAATGACAACCCTCCTATACTTTGTCTGAGGGACTTAAATGAGCTAATACTTGCAAAACACTAGGATCAATGTCCAGCATCCATCAAGTATCATAGAATTATTTTCTAGATAAATACATTTTCCCCCAGTATTAGATCAAGAAGTCCGTGAGATGACATTTACTCTCGGTAACACTGTTCCTTCATTCACAACGACATCACAATGTCAAGGGCATCACATGGAAGTAAAATGGCTGAAACGCCGATCTAGTTCAATCTCCTCAACTCAGGGAAGAAATTGATCCTTCCTTGAAGATTTCATTTAAATTATTCATGAAGGGTAACATCTGAGACGGTGTTCTTGCAGCAGGACAGACACACTCAGCTGCCAAAGCTGAATTCTGCTAGATGTCTTTCTGGACACCAACATTTGACATTTGTATGTATATGTAACTCATACTTAAAATATAGAAATAAAAAACTTTCATGTGTGCATGAACCTTCATGAGTATATATACACCATGTGCATTTAAGAACCCACAAAGACCAGAAGAGGCCATTGTATCCCCAGAAACTAAAGTTAGAGGCAATTGGGAGTCTCTATCTGGTTGTCGGGAAACCAACTCAGGACCTTTCTAAGAACAGTAAAGACCCTAACCACTGAGACATCTTTTCAGCATCACAATCTTAACTTTAAAATGCTGTTAAAAGCATATGGTTTGGGGAGGCTGGAGAAATGGCTCAGTGGTTAAGAGGATTGACTGCTCTTCCAGAGATTAAGAGTACTCTCCCAGAGGTCCTGAGTTCAAATCCCAGCAACCACACGATGGCACACAACCATCTGTAATGGGATCTGATGTCCTCTTCTGGTGTGTCTGAGGACAGCGACAGTGTACTCACATATATAAAGTAAATAAAATCTTAGGAAAACAAACATATGGGTTTTCAAAAATGGAGTTAGAATAATTCCTAACTACATTTTAAATATTTATGTTCATAGACACAAATCAATATAGTCCTCATCCTGTATCAAGGAAACTTGTCTTTGCAACAGAAACCATTACAGACACCACAATCAAAATGCAGAGTTATGAGCCCAGCCCAAATGGATACATCTACAAAACTATTTCTACATCCAAGGCTCAGGGATCATTGCAAAGGAAGGGGGGGGGGGTTTGAAGATTGTGAGAGCCAGAAGAACAGGGGAATTTCTAAGAATGTCAGAAGCTATACCCATTAAGTCTCACCAACACTGCTGCCCAAACACGAGTTGAACAAGGACAACAGTAGACATATTAATATGGATGGAGCGCTGGAGGCCTCAGTTACACATACACTGAAGTCAACTAAGGAATGCTGAGAGTGGGAGGAACAGTCTTCCCTGGGAAGAGCACACAAACAGGTTATCCAATAACCAAATGATCAGCCCTAAAAACATGTAAGTGACATTTTACACTGAGCAGGTTGTACCATGTTCAGTAACAGACATGTGTATATCTACGTTAACAATGGTTAAGGGAAAAAGAGAAATTTATTTGAATGAGAGAAAGGAGGAGCATATGGAAGGGTTTGGAGGGAGGAAGGGGAGGGAGAAAGATGGTTTAATCATATTATAATCTCAAAAAAGAGAAATGTAAGAATGCTGTGTTAAATACATTAGATATAAACATTTATACTTCAACTATACCATTTTACATATAAATATGAGTCAATGACATATTCTCTATCTATCTATCCATCTGTTATCTATTTAATGTGTATGATACATGTATATGCATACATGTATATGCATACATGTATATGCATACATGTATATGTATGCATTACCTATGTGTATGCAGTGTCCATAAAGGCCAGGAAAGTGGGTTTGTGGTCCACCATACGGGAACTGTGAACCATCATGTGGGTGCCGAGGTCAACCCCAGGTCTTTTGGAAGAGCAGCCAGTATCATAACCACTGGGCCATCTCTCCAGCCCCAGGGGTCAGTGGCTTTAAGAGCCATGAATGTTGGTGCCATTGTAGAAAGTCTTATTCTTAAACTTGTTAGTTTCCACTTATAACTTCCTTTTAATTGTGTGTATTAACCTCATGTTCAAGAATATTTTCTTCAGCATTATGTATGCTTTTCTTAGTCTTGGCTTGGCATTTCATGGAGTTATAAATAGTTTGGAAATCTTTTTCCTCCTTCTGTTCTTTTGTTTCATTGTCCCAGGGAAACTGAGTCCCTGAAATATTTTATCTCAATTGCCAATTACTAAAACATGGTCCAGAGCCATATCAAACCGCAGCTCTATGCGTCTGTATGTCCTCGTTGCTTAGGATGCAGAATGATCCTTTCGTTCAAGAGGAAAGAGACCCCTCAATCAGGAGCACAAGCCATCAGCCAGTGCTCGGTGATAGCCACTGAGGGTTCTATGGTAGCCCAAATGTGACTGATGAATTATGGAGGCATGTTACTTCTTTAAATAAAGCCCGTCTGTGAGGACTGCAATCTGCTTAGTCTCTTATCTGTTTGCCTTCCTTCATAATTTGAGAGCTGCCCAGATGTGACTGGGTAAATAACAGCAATGTGGTTTTTAATCAGACACCTGTCCATCCCATCACAACTGTTAGGCTTCACATGACTCCCACCGCATATGGGGCAGTGCTGGCAGCCACACACAGCCAAGCCACCCTTTAATGGCCGAAAGATGTGAGGAGTGGTCCACTGGGTGCTGGAAGCCTTCAGCCTCCATGGATCAATTCGAGGTTTAGCCCATATCTGCACTGGCCATGCCAGGGAGTATGGCTGTGCAGTGCTGTTACAGACTGATTGGAGGGCTCTCTTTCTACATCAG
The DNA here is from genome assembly GCF_011762505.2 of Arvicanthis niloticus. NCBI lineage: Eukaryota > Metazoa > Chordata > Mammalia > Rodentia > Muridae > Arvicanthis > Arvicanthis niloticus. The sequence continues at coordinate 40,525,555 of NC_047666.1, forward strand.
GGCCTGTTGCATAGAACACTAGGTCTAACCTGTGTGTTTAGTGATGCTGACTGCCAGAGCAAGTACTATTATTGTTACTCTTTGTGTGTGATTGTGTGTGTGTGTGTGTGTGTTACATGTGTTCTTCACCTTAATTTTTGGGATAAGATCCTCTCATTGAACCAGTTTGGCTGGATTAGCTGGTCACTAAGCCCAAGGGACTCTCTTGTCTCTGTTTCCCTATCCTTGGGAATATAATTGTGGACATAAAAACAAACAAGGAAAACAAAACAATAACCACTGAACCCTCCCCCCCCCCAAATAGTCAGAAGAATTATATTTTGTAATAGATAACAATTCTAGAGAATTCAAATTTTGGTATTTATAGATATTGTCTATCACATCGAAGTGTGAATTGTTTATTTACGTATTATGGAAGAATACTTTCCTACTCAGCAGCCGAGTAGACTCTTTGGGATGGAGACTCCCCTGTGAAAGATAGTGCACACAGGGTACTGACTGCCTAGCTGCTGTTAGAAGACCTGCCTCTTGAGCATGGTACAGTTAACCTCTGTCAGGCAGTGAGTACATTCACCTCTAGTCACAGTAGTGAGCACATCTTCTCATTTTCCAGTGCTTCCGTGTATGAACACGTATGTGCACACGTGTTCATGAGCATGTAAGCCCACACAGGCAGGCCTCTATGGAGGCCAGAAGACAGCCCTGGGTATCTTCTTCAGGAATGCCCTCCACCTCCTTTGAGACATGGTCTTTGATTGGCCCGGAGCATACTGATTAGTCTATATTGGCTGGCCAAGTCCTCCTGAAATATACCACCATGGTCAGAGCTTTTTGCATGTTCTGGAAACTAAGCTTAGGTCTTGGTGCTTGCTGGTTGAGCCATCTCCGTGGTCCACAGTAGTGAGCACCCACGTCAGCCTCACTGCATATCAGGAATTGTGTGGGGTGTTTTACCCAATTCCAGCCCTTTGAGCCAGGCATCTTTCTGGTTCAAACCCTCATTTATATAGGATGAAACAAGCAGCATGGGGTACCACCCTTCTAGGTTCTTTCCTTGCCTACATTTGACAGAATGAAGATAAAGGACGTCAAATGGCAGCTAGAGGCTGACGATCCTCAGCTCCTGTACATGGTATTTTCCGAGAAGCAAGGATTTTGTGGACACACAGGGGACTGTCACAGCTCTGCGTGGGCAGCTTCCTGTGTCCCACAAGTGAGGTTGCTACCTCTAGTGTGTGAGAGTTCAAACTTGCTCCAGTTACTTTTTGGCCTTCGTAGCTAGCTTTCCCCATCCTTCCCAGGAGGTCTGCCTCTCTGTGGCCTCTCCAGCCATCCACCTACCCATCCCAAGGTTGGGATGCTGCCTGTAATGATCTCATTTACATCAGGGAGGTTAGAAGATTTAATTAAAAACTGAGGGAGGGCGAGGCATATTCCAGGCACCTCTTAAGCCACGCTAAAGCAAGTCTTGGTAATACCCCTTCTTTCTCTGGAACCAGAGGTTTCAAATCCTAGCAGGCTCCACTGCTTTCAAGTAAGATAAACAGAAGCTCATGTGGTGGCTGTGGGAATCGAATTTTTTTTTTTTTTTTTGATGGTCTCACAAGGTGAAGGCCCCTCCTTTTCCTTTGAAGACACTGCCGTTTAGTAGCTGGGGCTGAGTCCCTGCTAGAATAAATTTAGTCTGTTCCTCACAGCCCCGGTGCTTACACTGTGGAGCCTAAGTAGGACACGCGCTGTGGAAGTTTGAGAGGAGAAAGGTCCTCAGTACATTCTTCTAGAAATCTATCTCCTGCTACCCAGCCAGCCCCCAGCACCATTCATCCCGACTCAGTGTGCTGAAAGAACTCCCTGTCCGAAAAACCCTTGCTGCTTTCTTTTTGTGTGTGTAATTGGGTTTTAGTTTTAAAATACTAGCACCTTTGAAAAACACACGTCGACGAATTCTACGGAGAAAAGAATCTGTACGAGGGAATTTTTGTAGGGCCTTTGCTGGAAGAACGTGAGGCAGTGTGCATTTTAACTAGAAGACACAGTATTTGAAATGGAACTCAAAGGGGAGGCAGAGCAGCAAACTGTGGTTGATGTCTGTCCATATTCACAGAGGCCAGTGTGAGCAAAGACTGATTCGAGGCAGAGACAGGCGAGGGTTTGGGGAAGGCTCCCTGATATAAGTGGGATTTGGGATCTGCTTTGAAATGAGAAAAGATTTTACCAAAGAGCACCGGGGATGGATTAGCCGCAGAAAATGAGGTAAATCATTCAAAAAGGAAGAAGAAAAATTTAAAGACATGCTCAGATTTCTTTATGCTGCTGGCTAAAGCATGGGTCTAATATGGGTGAACCAGAGCACACAGGGCCTATCTGGCTGCTGCTGGCCTTTCCAAATAAAGTTTTACTTGGAACACAGTCACTCTGCTTTCATATTGTTTGTGGTTTCTGTCGTTGCACTGTGACAAGGTCAGAGGTTATAAGTGGGACCAAATGGCCCCATTGCTCCATATTTAGTCCCTTAGTGGGAGATCTACTACCCACTGACATCGATAAAGATATAGGAGATGAAATTCAAGCAGCCAATAAGCATACATTAAAAAAAAAAAAAAAAAAACCCAAACCTGTTCCAGCCACCAGAGCAATGCAAATTAAAACTGCTTTAAGATTCTATCTCACCCCTGGCAGCATGGCTCTAACTAAGAAGACATAAATAACAGGGCAGGGCAGACTGCTAAGGCAATCCTGGCGCCTGTGGCCAAGCCCGATGAGAAGAGATCCATCAGCCTGGGGGAGGAAGGAGAAATGTTACATTGTCCTCTAACGTCCATGTGTGCATTGTACATTGTCACTCACACACACACACACACACACACACACACTGTAATATATATTACATAATATATATGTATATACATATATATATATATATATATTTTAAAGAAAACAAAAAATGCTTAAGATGAGGGATGGAAGGGAAGTCTTGGACACATCTAGTGGGCATGGCAACTGGTTCGGCCTCCATGGAAACCAGGATGAAGACTCTTCAGAAAAACTAAAAGTGGACCTTATATGATCCAGCTGCACCTGGCTAGTTACTGGAAAGGTTCTGAGTCAACCCGTCATAAAGACACATATATATGGCAGTGTTCACCACAACAGCTAAGTTATACATCCAGTCTAGGTGTTTGTTAGCAAAGGAATGGCTGCGAAAACATGGAGCATATGCATTGGGAGAGTTCTTCATCCCTAAAGGCAGTCACATTGTTCACAGGAGAATGGCTGAGCCTGGAGATAAAATCTTACTAAGTGGATTAAGTCAGTGCCAGAAAGACCAATAGTGCTTTCTTTCATTTGTGATCTGAGGTTTTATATAGATACTCACAATTATACATGTACAGATGGCAAGAAAGGAAGTGAAACTGTCTATGGGAGAAAGGGGGTTTGAGAGAGGAGAGAGGAAAGAGAGAGAGAAAGAGAGAGAGAGAGAGAGAGAGAGAGAGAGAGAGAGAGAGAGAGAGAGAGAGAGAGAGAGAGAAATGGGTGTGGTGGTTTAGATGAAGTGGCCCCTGTAGGTTTGCACATTTGAACACTTGGTTCCTGGTTGGTGGCATTGTTTTGGGGGGGGGGGGCAGGGGTTGGAAGCTTGCTGGAGAAAGTGTATCATTGATGAAAGCTTTGAGAGTTTGTAGCCTCACCCCATTTCCAGTTTGCCCCCTCTTTCATGTCTTCAGCTGAAGTTTCCCTGATGTGCCTCCCCGTCACTTACCGACTTCCCCTTGGCACCGTAAGCCAAAATCAACTCCTTCTTCCATAAGTTGCTTTTGATCATGGTGTTTTATCACAGCAACAGAAACGTAACTAACACAGAGAATATGCTCAAAGCACTTTATGTACTTGCGTGAAAACGCTCTTTGAAACTCGGGTTCACATGGCAAAATAATTTTAAAAAGTACGTGATGAATAAATGGGAAAGAAAGATGAGGAGGAGAAACTTAGAAGCAAAGGAGAAAAAGAAAGGGAGTTTGTCTAGAGACAGACACACAGGCTCTTAGGTTTGCTTGTACATAGGAAGTACCACCATTCAAAGCAGCCCCTCCCCTTTTCAAGCCATTCCTCACAGCCTTTGACAGCTCCTCTTTCTATGGGACCTTAGAGTCCCAGAATAAGCTTGTCAGCCACAGAAGCCCTAGGATAGCTGGTTGCCCTGAAGACTTTGGAGTAATACAAAATTCAAAAGGCAAAAATTTGAAACTCCGCAGAGCCATAGCGTGCATGAGTAAGTGGCCCGTGTGGCCCGGAGGCCAATGCATTAGCATCCTGCCTCAGAAGTTCCACACGATACATACACCAGAACAGCGCATCATGGTGAATCTAGCCTGTTCCCAAACTCTGGTATTGTGTGTGAGAACTGAGATGGAGCAGGCTACAGAATTTCTCAGAGCTCTTAATCTATTTCATAGAGCTCTGAGAGAGAATAGGAAAGCATGTTTCTCGTGTGGTTTTGACCCAAGTGTTATCCACCTCTCTCTGTCTCAGTCTCTCTTTGTCTCTCTCTGTCTTTTTGTCTGTCTCTCTGTGTGTCTATCTCTTTCTGTCTGTCTGTCTGTCTGCCCCCTCTCTGTCTCTGACTCTCTCTGTCTGTCTCTGTCTCTGTCTCTGTCTCTGTCTCTCTCTCTCTCTCTCTCTCTCTCTCTCTCTCTCTCTCTCTCAACAATGCATGTGGTTTATAAATCCTGTTTTGGGATGCAGTGACCCAGATATTAGTTTGTGATCAATATACACATTTAGAGGTAGACATAATCTGAAAGGTCACACAGCCCCATGCTCTCCTAATAACGCTGTGAGCCATCTTCCCAGGGACTTTATAAAATCACCTTTAGGCCCGAGAGCCTGGGCTCTTGACATTAACGTTGCATTTGTCGGTGGAGTTTGGGCTTAGAGAGATTGTAATTGCAATTTATAATCGTGCCCAGGCTTCACAGGCTCTGCTCCTATTGGTCGCACAGCTTCCTCCTTCCCAAGGGGGTGATGACAAAGGGGGCTGAGACAATAAAGCTTTGTAATTGGACTCTGAGAGGTCAGCAGCTAAGAAAAGGACATGGACCTGCACACTGCCTCGATGGTCCTGGATGGTCCTGGATGGTCCTGGATGGTCCTGGAGAGTTTGGGTTAAAAAAACACCCCGTGTTTCCTAAGTAGCACCAGATTAGGCCTAATTGCCCCAAGTCAGGATTGGAAACTAGCAGTTGGCACAAGACCATATCGGCTGCAACAAACCCCTCCCTCCATGGTGTCCTCTGTATGGGAGGAGGCCTCACTCACTTTCCCAGCAACAGTCTGTTGAGTGTGAATTTTGCCTCCTGCTGCTCGACAAGTTTTACAGACAAAGAAAGGTTGTCCCTGGGATTTTGGGGTGTTGTGTCAGGGTCCACAAAAGGCTCTGTGATAAATCCAATGTGTGTGTGTGTGTGTGTGTGTGTGTGTGGTGTATAGTATGTGCGTAAGAGTGTACATGTCTGTGTGTGTGGTGTACATATGTGTGTATGTGTTTATGTGTGTGTCTCTGTGTACGTAGTGTGTGACTGTGTGTATGTCTATATGTGTGTGTGTCTGTGTGTAGTGTGTATATGTGACTGTGTGTATGTCCACATGTGTGTGTCTGTGCAGGCTGGTACTGGGGAGTCACATGACACACACATGGAGGTCAAAGGGCTACTTCAGCTGTTGTTCTTTTCCTCACCTTCCACCTTACTTGAGACAGGGTTCTTGTCACTGTGCTGTCAGCCAGGATAGCTAGCCCATGAGCCTCTGGGGATTCCCCTACATCCATCTCCCCGTAAGGGCACACTGGGCTTACAGAGTTGCAATGGCTTTCTGTGTGCCCGTGCTCAGGGCTGTAAGCAATGTAAGCTCAAGGCTTAGTCCAGGATAAACACTCAGTAAGAGTAATGGTCTCCTTGTTCCCTGTCTAGGCTGTTTGCCAAAAACTCTCCCACTGACCATCAGCTTCATGTCAAGGAAGGGTTGTCTATCCTGAAATGGGAGTAGCACCCTTTCTGGAGATGGAACTTGGAAGGAGTGGCTCTAGAGAGCTGAATGGTTAAATTGTATCTTCTTACAAAACACCAGATTCTCAACTAATAATGTGCAGTGGTTTCGCTTCACTATGTGACACGTAGTTATAATTGACACTGTGGGGGGTTGGAGAGACAACTCAGTCAGTGCTTGCCATACAAGCACGAGGATCTGAGCACAATACCCACAACTGGCACCTTTTTAAAAAGCTACTCGTGGTGACACATGCTTGCAGTTCCTCTGCTGGGTAGATAGTCAGGGGGATCCTTGGGGATTGCTGACCAGTCAGTCTAGCCAAATTGGTGAGTCCCGGGTTCAGTGAGAGAACCTGTCTCAAAAACCAAGATGGACAGCATGCTGAGGAATACCTTCCAAGGTTGTCTTCCAGTCTACACACACACACACACACACACACACACACACACACAAACAGAGAGAGAGAGACAGAGAGACAGAGAGACAGAGAGACAGAGAGACAGAGAGACAGAGAGAGACAGAGAGAGAGATGGGGGAGGGCACATAGGGATTAAGAGATGAGCACTTGAGGGCTGCTTCTGTGGCACTATCAGATGGTAAAAACAAAATATACAACCAGGACATGTGTGCTATTCTTTACGGATATGCACTATGTTATGCTTCAATAAAAAGACATTTAAAATGGCTCTCTAGAGACTGAGAAGACAGCTTAGTGGGTACAGTTCTTGCTGCACAAGGCTGATGGCCTGAGTTCAGAGCACACATAAAAGCTGGTCCCTAGCACACACAAGTAAGCCCAGTGTGCCCTTATGGGTAGATGGATGTAGGGGAATCACCAGAGGCTCATGGGCTAGCTATCCTGGCTGACAGCACAGTGACAAGAACCCTGTCTCAAGTAAGGTGGAAGGTGAGGATAAGAACAACAGCTGAAATAGCCCTTTGACCTCTATGTGTGTGTCATGTGACTCCCCAGCACCAGCCTACACAGACACACACATACAAGCAGACACACAGTCACATATACACACTACACACAGAGACACACATAAACACATATATATACTATACATACTCTGATATGTACACTCTCACACACATATCACACACATATCACACACACATCTCTCTCTCTCTCTCTCTCTCTTGCTCACACACACGCGCACACACACACACACACACACACAGACTGTCTTGAAAAACACATTAGATTTTTTCCCAGAGCTTTTTTTTTTCCTACTGTAAATTTTCCCACATATTCTGCTGAGTTATGTACTGAGCCAGGTTCTCAGGTCCAAAGACTTTGGTATTTGACATTTGGCATTCATTCATTCAGTCTCCTCTTTGATACTTCTTTGCTTTTCTTTGTTAGGGGCAAGTGCTTTTGAAAGATCTCTCTCTCTCTCTCTCTCTCTCTCTCTCTCTCTCTCTGGAATATATATATATATATATATATATATATATATTACTGAAAAAATAATCTCCCGACTTCTTACAGCATTCTGCAAACAAAAACATCATGTTTGGGCTGTAGACACACACCAACGATCTCATTGCATGGCCCTCTGTCAGTGTGGAGGAAAAGCAATCCAAGTTGAATTTGGAATGAATTACCTTCAAATGGCCATGCTTTGCAATGTCCCACTGTAATCTGGGATATTGCAAGCAGCTTAATGTGCTGGGTGATGACACGTATGACCATTATGTGGCTCGCCCTCATTGAATGCATTGGGCGCAGCCCAAATCATAAATCTGCCAGCAGACAAAACATAAAATTTACATGCAAGATCAAATCTCCCCTGTCCTGATTTTTACACAAGGGTCACCAGTGGGTAGTAAATTAAGATTCAGAATAAAAGTTACCTGCAGGTGCTAAATCACTAGACCATGCCAGGCTTGTAGAATTTTCTTTTGTTAATAATGCTAGCATTTGTTATCAGCGCCTGTGCATATAGAAATGATGGGTCGATGTTTGTGTAAGGAAAGGTGCCCTTTGTCCCTTAGAGATTTTGGATTTCATTTGTCAAATGGAATCACATTGTTTACCCAAACAGCAGATTACGTGGTTCCAAGATTTGGGTTTGAAAGCTAAACATAGGGGAGCAGGTATGCTTGGCTGGTCTGCGGTACTAATAAATCTCTGGTTGCCAAGAAATTACACATATATTTTAATTTCATTAGCTTTCAAGAAATATTTATGGAGCACCTTCTGCCAGATTCCATGCCCAGCACTGGGTATGAGAAGATGATCAGGGTCGTTCCAGGGAGAGACGAAACAGGGTGGATAAAGACTCTGTCCAGTGCTACGGCAAGACTCACAGCTCCAGGTGTAGTCCAAGCAGGATGGAGTCTCATGTTGTAAGCCAGGTGATTAAAAGTCCCAGGAACAACCAAAGAAATGCTCCTTTGAGCACATGAGAGGCACAATCCAGTCTGCGATGAGGAGGTCTCTAGAATCTACGAGCATTTCTATCTCAATCACCCTTTGATATCCAAGGGCGGAAAGTGCCATCTTCCTGATTTCTTATTCACACAAGTCTGGGAGTTGGTGGGTAATGCAGAAAGGATGGAATGCAATTAAAAGGTATGGCCATTAGATAGGCTGCTGAGAAACCCTCTATCTGGAGTTAGAGGGTAGATGAAGGGTGGGAGATGTGACAGGGCTATGGAAAGATTGTGGAATTTTCCCGTCGGTTCCCATGTGCACAAATGGTCCTTGCCACCCAGACATTCAACTAAGATGGTTGACAGAGAAGCTAAATCCTCAGCACTCTGCTGAGGTGTAAGTTCTCTAAATTTTTCTGGTGGTAACAAAATGTCCTGTGAAAGCACAAAAACTATAAAGACACAAAGTACTCTTAACTATATTTTCTCCATGAGGCCAATAGCCATATATTATTGTAAGAATTGAGTATCAATAAAAGTGAGTGTTCCACTCGTCTTATTTATTCCTCTCTAAAACCACTACTGTCACTATCACCACAATTGTCATTACCACCACTGCATCACCACCAGCACCACCCCCACCTCCACCCCACCACCACTTTACTACCGCCGTCACCACCACTATGACCACTACTACCATCACCATCACCACCCCATCTCCAACCTATCAACCCATCACCACCACCACCACCACCACCACCATCACCATCACCATCACCACCATCATTATCATCATTTGTGGTGCTGAGGTTGGGACCTTGTTCATACTAGGCAAATTCTCTACCACTGAGTCATACCCCCCAGCCTGAAACACTCTTGTTCTTGGCAGCAGAGCTTTATATGTCATGATGCATTGCCCCATGGTGAAAAGTTAAGTAGGAAGCCATGCTCTCTTCCTACCCATCACAACTCGCCCTGCCCTGCCTTAGGAAACCCTGTGTGCACATGAAATGACTGATATGCTCTCGGGGATGTTTTGCTGATAAGAGAACGGAGTTTCACATTTCATTGTCTCTGTGTATCACCTCTAACTCTACCCTCCATAGACAGCAGGCTCCTTAGGCTGAGAAGAATAGAGTTAAGAACCCTTTTCTGCATTGACGTTAGAGCTGGGAGGGGCAGTTCCTGGAAGGCAAGAGGGTAAGGAGTATATGTGCATTCAGCCAAGTCCCATGATGCCAGACCGTCATTGAGGACACAGCAGGAGTTTCCAGTCTGATAAGGGCTCCCACGACTGTAATAATAATGAAAGTGAACAATCATAACAAAATCCGCTAATGGTTACTTAGAGATTATTACTTCCCAGCCCCTGTGCTAAAGCCATACATCACTACCTTATTCTGCTTTGTTTCCTCATGGAGGCGCATTTCAGAAAAACACAGACAGACATTCCTTTTCCCTAGATAGCCATGCTATTCCTTTTGCATATCTTTACAGATATATGTTATGCAGGCACAAGCAGGTATTTGTGTTTGTTATTGACCCCAGCCTTTATGTTTTAAATACACACCCCTGATCCACACCCAGCATTTTCACTTAACAATATACTATTTAACAGAATTGTGGTTCTTTTAAGACAAAACAAGACTCATCTATTTCTGGTCATTTGTGGGAGGACAGCATTATACCACAGTGTATTGATTACAATGTGTTCAGACTTCTACTGAGAGCCACTAAAAAGTGTAACCATTTGATCACAGGCATGGATGCTGCCATAATGAACACCTACAAGCACAGTGCCATCCTTTGAAAGCTGTGAGAAGTTGGTTCAGCATCCCTGCAGATAGCAAACTTGGTGGATGGTCAAGTCTTATATATAAAATTGTATTTTATTTGCATAGAGCCTTAGTACTTTCTCCTGTAAGCTATTCAGAATGAGTTATTACCCAGAACAATATATATCTTAGAGCAGTAATTGCCACTGTGTATGGTTCAGGAACAGGAATCATAAAAGGTCTGAACATGTTTGGCATAGACAGAATTTTATGCACCAGATACTTTTGACCCAAGGTTGCTACAGTCTGCTGATTTGGATCCTGTGGACAAAAGGCCCAGATTGTCTGTTTGTAGGACAATATTTTTTAGGTGTGGAATTGCCAAGCCACCGGGCATGAGTCATTTTGGTAAGCAAATGCCAGATGGCCCCATATCATGTTTGTATCCACTTAGCTTTTCCTGTCCCCTATTGCACAATGGTTACCTAAAGTTTACATCCTCATCAATAAGCTAATTAAATTCTTCTTTAGGGACTGACAAGATGCCCACTCAGTAAAGTACTTCTGTGCAAATGCAAGCTCCTGAGTTTCATGTGTGTGTGCACACACAAATACATACACAAATGTATGTACACATGCATACACATACACATCTTTATACATGTATATATACACACACATACCCAAACACTATATATATATATATATATATATATATATATATATATATGGATACACACAGACAAATGTATATGTACATGGATACACATGCACACACACATGCACACAATGTGTATTCATGGATACACCACCCCTCTACATTGCTACAATTGACCTATTTGTGTGTGTTTGGTTATTTGCATTTTGCATTTTATATTTTCTTTCTATTGTGTGTGGGCTGTTTTTAGAGGGGCTAGAGTTCTTATTCATGTTTAAAATTAACCTTTTGTCTGTAGTGTAAGTTTCTAGAACTTCCTTAGTTTGTCTGGTAGGTGTTTAGACTTCACATGTGTTGTTTTTTTTTGCAGTGCTGATCATCAGAAGGGTCATATAACCAAATCTTCCCATTACTGTATCATCACACCTCCCACTGAAATGTTACCAAAAATTCTAACTTATAAAAATACTTCTGCGTTTTAATTTCCATATTTCAACCTTTGATCCACTGTAGTTTATTCTGGTATACACTGTCAATATGTGTATTCATTTCTCATGCATCCTGATATATAAGATTTTATAGGATAAAGCTCACCTGGTCCTAGTACCACTTAGTGAAGTAGGTCTTTCTTACCCACTGGAAATGCATTTGTTATATGCCATAATTTCCTTGAAGTTACATGACAAGTATTTGAACTCATCATTGGCCTCCCAATGCACAGATCAGGAAACTGAGACTTAAAGAGGTAACGTGACGGAAATGACTCATTGATCCTGGGTCTGTACCAGTGGCCACTACTCTGTTCTGCTTCTCTCAACAGCAACTCTAGAAGTTTCTATCAGGAGCATAGTCCCAACTTCTTCCCTAGTGTAATATTCATACCCTGTGGTTTGAATCGAAGTATTCCCGTAGGTTCCAGTGTTGAAACACTTCAGCTGCTAGTGCTGTTTGGGAAGACTGTGGAACCTTGAGAAGATTGAGCCTCCCTGAAAGAATTACATCACTGAGGATGGGTCTTGAAGAGTTATTGGTCCATCTTAGTCCCTGTTCACATTTTGCTTCTTGAGAGTGACTTTAAAGTGATGGGCTAGCCTTCTGATCCTGTGGCCATGCCTTCCCTGTGTGCTGCCCTGCCTTCCCCACCATGACGGGCTGTATCCCTCTGAGTCCTTTCTCACTTAAGCTGCCTTTGTCAGAGCATTTTATCAAAGCAACATGAACATAACCAAGGCAGATGGCTACCTACCGTGGCTCAGCAGTCTTTGCTGCGGTACTGGTGGCTGCTGTCACTGACCTCCTGTCTCAGCAGGTTTAAATGGAGGTACCAGAGCCCACTCTGTTAGCTTTGCATATGGACATCTCTACACATCTGTGCCACAAATGCTGGCAGACACCTTGGCAGAGCTGGTAAGACTTTGCCCATTTCAACTTGGCAACAACAACAACAACAACAATCACACCTTTCCTGGCTAAATTAGGGACTTGGCCACACGACCTGGTCGCATTTTGTTGTGTCTGGCAGAACAGGTTACATGCTTTGAGTCATTGATGTTCGTTTCTTATTTTCTCTTACAAACAAGTAAGCTTTGCTTTAAGTTATATACGTTTCTTAAAGAAAATGAGATAATCACAAAACATGAAGTAGCTAGTGCCTCTAATCCTGCCTCCCTGAAATAATGAACGAATGCTGGGTATGCTTTCTTCCACGCTTGTTTTAAAAACAAATACATATATGCACAAATATGAGATGCTCTCTTATACGGCGCTTTGCCTTTTTACTGCAAACACTACTGATTTATTCCATGTTTGCTGGGTTTACATCTGCATCCCTTTCCTCCCATGGTTCTAGTGAGAGAACCCAGAGCCTGGTGCTTGCTAGGCAGCCCCTCTACAAAAGAGCTATGCCCTCAGCCATAAATTCACTTAAAAAAAATAACTGCAACATTTCATAACACACTCAGTCTTTCTATTAATAAATGCTGTAGATTTAAAAACATATTTTTGGTTATTGGTAGCACATTAATTACCATCCTGATCCATGTTGGTTTATGAATGGCCAGCAGTGAAATTGTCCAGTGTCAGGGGAAATATGTAGGGAAACAGGAGACTAGGACTCTGGCTGAAACCACACCCTAGTTTCACAAGGTTTTCCAAAACACACGGCAGCATTTGCTGAAAGTCTGCCAAGATTTATTGGCGCTAACTTTATGAAAAAGAGTCACTTTCCTGGTTGTTGGGGAGGGCCTTGCTGTGCAGGAATGTGTAACCAGCTGCTATATGATCACGTGTGGTCTCCAGTGCTTTTCTACCTCTCCATGCATACTGGAAGCTGGTCCATTTCCTTTTTTAGGGGCGGGCACAGCACAGTGTTTAGGCCTCTCCCACCTGGGAACCTGCAAATGGGTTTTCCTGTTCCATTTGCAGTTGTTTTGGGATTTCTTCTCTTTCTCTTTCAGAGTTCATTTCTTCTTCTTTTTTAATTTTTAAATTAAGTTTTTATTGGATATTTTATTTACATTTCAGATGTTATCCCTTTTCCCTATTTCCCCCCATCCAGAAACCCCCATCATTTCCCCCCTCCTCATGCTTCTATGAGGATGTGCCCCCTCCACCCCCTGCACCCTCAGCCCTCTAATTCTCCCACACTGGGGCATCCAACCTTCACAAGACCAAGGACTTCCTTTCCTGCCTATGCCCCACAAGGCCATCCTCCCCAGCATATATAGGTAGAGCCATGGGTCCCTCCCTATGTGCTCCCAGGCTAGTAGTTTAGACCCTGGGAGCTCTGGTTGATTGGTATTGTTGCTCTCCCCATGGGGCTGCAAACTCCTTCAGTTCCTTCAGTCTTCTCTCTAACTTCTCCATTGGGAACCTCATGCTCAGTTCAATGGTTAGCTGTCAGCATCTGCCTCTGTATAGGTCAGGCTCTGGCAGACCTCTAAGGAGACAGCTATATCAGGCTTCTGTCAGCCTGCACTTTCTGGCATCCACATCAGCATCTGCCTTTTGTGACTGCACATGGGATGGATACCCAGGTGGAGCAGTCTGCGGACAGCCCCTCCTTCAGTTTCTGTCCCACACTTTGTCTCCATATTTGCTCCCACGAGTATTTTGTTACTCCTTCTAAGAAGGACTGAAGCACCCACACTTTGGTCTTCCTTCTTCATGAGCTTCATGTGGTCTGTGAGTTGTATCTTGGGTATTGCAAGCTTTTGGGCTAATATCCACTTATCAATGAGTGGATACCATGTATGTTCTTTTATGATTGGGTTTCCTCACTCAGGATGATATTTTCTAGTTCCATCCATTTGCCTAAGAATTTCTCGAATTCATTGTTTTTAATAGCTGAGTAACATTCCATTGTGTAAATGTACCACTTTTTTTTGTCTGTGTGTGTGTATGTGGTTTTTCAAGACAGGGTTTCTCTGTGTAGTCCTGGCTGTCCTGGAACTAACTCTGTAGACCAGGCTGGCCTCGAACTACATTTCCTGTATCCATTCCTCTGTTGAAGGACATCTGGGTTCTTTCCAGCTTCTGCTATTATAAATAAGGCTGCTATGAACATAGTGGAGCATGTGTCCTTGTTATATGTTGGAGCATCTTCTGGGTATATGCCCAGGAGTGGTATAGCTGGGTCCTCAGGTAATGCTATGTCCAATTTTCTGAGGAACCACCAGACTGATTTCCAGAGTGGTTGTGCCAGCTTGAAATCCAACCAACAATGGAGGAGTATTCCTCTTTCTCTACATCCTCGCCAGCATCTGCTATTACCTGAGTTTTTGATCTTAGCCATTCTGACTGGTGTGAGGTGGAATCTCAGGGTTGTTTTGGTTTGCATTTCTCCTTGTACAAAGCTCAAGTCCAAGGACCTTCATGTAAAACCAGAGACACTGAAACTAATAGAAGAGAAAGTGGTGAAGAGCCTCAAATACTTGGGCACAGGGGAAATGTTCCTAAACAGAACACCAATGGCTTATGCTCTAAGATCAAGAATTAGCAAATGGGACCTCATAGAATTGCAAAGCTTCTGTAAGGCAAAGGACACCATCAATAGGACAAAACGGCAACCAACAGATTGGGAAAAGATCTTTACCAATCCTACATCTGATAGAGGGCTAATATCCACTATATACAAAGAACTCAAGAAATTAAGACTCCAGACAACCAAATAACCCTATTAAAAATGGGGTACAGAGCTAAACAAAGAATTCTCAACTGAGGAAACTTGAATGGCCGAGAAGCACCTAAAGAAATGTTCAACAGAGTTGGCTTCTTGATTGTAAGGTGGCTGGAGTTTTCCTGGGCCCACACTGTGATCTGAATGGGTAGCAAGGAGTGGTTGCTATGGCCTATGAGGTTGAAGGCAGGTTGGGTTTATGTAGAGTGGGAAGTGTTTTCTCTCCTACAGCCACCCCAGGCACCAAACTAAACAGCAGTAAGAGACACAACAGATCCACAGCAGGCCAGTGGATCTGTGTCCTTGTGTGTATGCAAGTCTCCAGTTCTTAGCTTGGTGTTCTTTCCATTTCTTTGGAGTTTGAAGAGCTGACCTATATGAGGGAGAAGGGAAAACTGTGTGTGAGGAAGTGTACGTGTGTGTGTGCATGTATGTGCACACATGTCTTTAACCTTTAGTGTGGTGTCCCACCCAAAGATCCCATCAGCATAGGAATTTCAAGTATCAGTTTCCAATGGGACAGTGTTGAGGGGACACATTCACCTGTGGCAAGCTCTTTCAGGTTGACGTGTGACTTTGGGTTTGGAGAAAACACTTCAGATAGTAGGTAAATGTGGGGCATTACCGATCACCTTATTTGATCAGCAGTCACCTCTACCTCTCAGTGCTGCTCCAGGGATAGCTTATAAATAGCAATGTTTATGCCAGTTTGAATTGTCTGTGCATGACAACAGTGTTTATTTCAAGGCCTTGCTTTGTATTATCTCACTAAGTCCCCAGCATAACCCTGAAAAGAGGCACCATTATGGTCCCTACAGTTTATGTTTGTGTTTGTCACCAGCCACTTTGGTCCCCCTATTTCCATGAGAATCTAAGCTTCACAGGGAAGGATTATTTAGGCAGGCTTGCCAGGGCTGCCAGGCAATGAGTCAATAACTCATCTGGGAATCCAAGGGTGAGGCAGTGTTTCAGAGACATGGGAAGTGAGGCTGGGAGAGACCAAGACGTGTCTTCCAGATCCCAGGGCTATGGTTAGGGATGAGGTATGCTTTGATACTGTTGTCTACTCCAACAGTAGGTCTGGGAATGTGCTGACCCAAGAGAGCTGATCAGGGTGGTTAATGATGAATTGGAATCAGGTGCTCGCCCTCCAAATAGACCGTCTTCTTTACTATCTTGTGTATGAAACTATGTGTATACGTATACATACACACACATATGTGGATAATTTAGAATCCAGGCAAGAGGACACGTGATATCTGTCATTCTGATTCTATTCTAACCTTCTTAAATACAACATGATGACCACTCTACAGTTCCTGCAAATGGCAGAATTTTGTTTTTTTTTTTTTTTTTTCCAGCAGACTGAAAAATTGTGTAGGCATTGTGTAGCCATGGCACATCTGTGTGTTGATGGCATTGGTTCAGTTCTGTATCTTGGCTATATATCATAAATACTGCCGCAGTAAGCATAGATGTGCAGGTGGGAAGGCTTTTTAATGAAAGCCACAGACCTACTACAACCTGGAACAAGCACAGGTCCACGTACACCCCTAAGCCTGAGCTCATTTAGGGATGATGTGACTGAGATGAGGTGACATGGGCCGGGAAGATACCAGTCTGGGCTTTAGGAAGGAAACAACCCACAAACAAGTGCCTGGTCCTTTTCTCCTCCCTCATCTTAGTTATTCCACTCTTCCACCACCTCCATCCTCTGAGATGGAGTCAGAGCTAACTCAGACTGGGCACTGATGGCTTTAGGTCAAGCCACTCTGTTTCACAGGGCTATCCTAAGTATTGAATGGTGTTGCTCAGCCATCTTAGCCTCTTCCTATGAAGTGCTTGTAGCATCCCATTACAGTTGTGGCCATTGAAAGTGCCTCAGGGCATTGTACAGTATCCACACCCCCAGGCAAATCCCCAGTGGAAAGCCAGCATGCTGAGAAATTTGTATCAGTTTCCATCAATGGAACCTGGGGCACAGGAAGCAAACCACAATACACAGTATGTTCACTAGAGAGAAAAGGGAGGGCTCCAGTGTATCCCAGAGCTGTTTGAGATGGCAATATTTCACCATCCTAAGCCAGATGGGTGGTAGGTCTCTCTAGAAACTCATACCATTCTCCAAGATGAGTGCTTTCTATTGATGAAAGAGATTTCCAGTTTGTTTCTTTGTTCATGTAGCATGTCTTTCTGGGGTGCCTAAGATGTGCTAGGCATGGCGGTGTGGGTGGGATGCTCACGGATACTTGGTGGAGGCTCAGGGTGGGTATTCTGGGCTGTGGGCTGCTGTTTGCCCCTGTTACTCTTGCCACGGCCTTATTGTTATTCCAGTAGCGCAGATACCAGCTTAAGAGCTTTCTTTCAGCCAAACTTTGAACTCTGTTGCGCTGCAATTCAGGCACCAAAAATCTCTTTGTTGTTTTTTTGCACAGAAACTGAAGGCAGAATATATATATATATATATATATATATATATATATATATATATATATATATATTTGATGCAAAGTAACTTTGATTTTTTTTTTCAAGTTCTGTCAGTTAATTGTTTTCCTCTCTTTCCTGGGTCAGTGATGAGCACTGGTGTGTCTTTTAATAAGAAGGTTTGGATCCAGCCTGCTCAAACTCCCTCCTAATGTGCTGGAGCTGGTGTTGCGACTTTTTTGTTTCTTAAAAAAAGGAAGCTTCTCTTTCATTTTAGGCTCCATGTGAATTCTTGCCTCAAGAGCACACTCGTAAGTTTCCAGCACCCTGAGAAGGAAGCCTTTTGATAAACAGCACCATAAACACAAGCAATTTTCTACATCTTGTTTGTAGGCTTTTGAAATTTACAAGGTTTCTCTTTAATACAATTGTCTATGCCAGCTAACGGGCACTTTTACAGTCTGTTCGTATTTATCATTAGGATAAAAAAAATCCTACAACCCTCCCCTTAGATCCTTTATTCTGCGCAGAGCATAAATAACTCCAAATAACCTGCAATGGCTCAGCTGCTGTTTGATTTGCTAGCTCTGGGTGAAGTGCTGGGGTTTGCTAACCATCACACTACTCTTACCATGAACATTTTTTTTTTTTTTTTTTTTTTTTTTTTTTTTTTTTTTTTTTTGAGTTTTAAAAGGCCTAGGCAAATCTTAAGCTGTCTGATACGGGTCTGACCGATGCATACAAAAATGACAAAGTGTAATTTTGAAGTAATGATGATATGTGACCTCAGGTCTTTGCAGAGTCTTCCACATCTGTGTGAAGAAAGCCAGCAGCAGGCTTGCTTTTAGAGAAAGACTGAGCAATGTCCTCAGGTTAGTGCAAGGCTTTGTAGGCTCCCATCCAGAGAGACCCAGCTCACAGCTTAGTGGCTTCTCCTTTCCTACAATGCTGGAGAAGGAACTCAGGGTGGCAGGCACATCTGGCAAGCATCCTACCACTGAGTGGTCTCCCCAGCCCTACTCAATAGCTTTATAGACAGAGTTCTGTCTTTCTTTTACTAGAACAAACAGTTAAGTCTGTCACCCTACTAAGGATAAATAAGATTAAGCCAATTGATCCCCCAAAGTGCCCAAATAATTCTAAAATACAGAAAAAATATTTTGCCCTTACCATAGTTATATATGACTACTCTCAGCATATTATAGCAAAGAAATAAATATGTCTATAGAAGATGCATTTTATATACAGTACTTACACATATATACATACACATATACACACATTATATATTGTATATATATCCATTTTTACTGTATACACACACATATCTTCAGAACACAAGAAAATTTAAACCTTCTTTTGTATTATTGCTCATAACTTGCGCCATAGGACTGCTTCACACCAGACCTGGAGGTGTATTCCTGTTATCCCAGCACTTGGGAATCTGAGGCAAAAGATTTGAATTTGGAACTAGCCCAGGCCCCATGAAGACCCTGTCTTAAAATAAAAGAAACAAAAAACCCAAACAAATAAATAAACAAAACCCTGTAAAGACCTCTTCAACTATAAGCTGTGCCAACAGCAAAATGACAGCAATCTAGATAAGATTAAGATAAGATTAGCGTTTCTTTCATGTTAAACAGTGGGAGAAGAGACTTCTGAGTTAATAGGATGGCAGCTTTTCAGAGTCTCTGTCTCCTTCTAGCCATTTTTTCCCATTCTGAATATATATTATTAGCTTATGCTCCATAATGGTTGCTAGTCTTACAAACATAACAGCCAGGAACCCAGTCAGTAGAACCAGTCAGAAAGGGAAGTCTTTTTTTCTCGCTTCCTTAAGCAAGTTTTATGAGAGTCACACACAGAGAAGTTCTACTTTGACCCTGTTGGTGAAAACTTGATTACAAGCTAACACCTACCAACAAAGTAGATTAGGACATAGATTATTTCACTTGGTTGGCAGTGTACTCAGCTGAAAATCAGGGTTCTGTTATTGAGATAGCTGACCAATGTGCCGTAGTCATTGTCACATTATCATCCCAGTAGGGGAAAAAAGAGGAACTTTCCAGATTAAAACAGTTCTCAGGCAAAGGTTGTCTTTACAGTGAACCTCATTTCTTTTCTCTTCTCCCTGGCTGACATCAAAGAGTTAAAAAAAAAAAAAGTTATGGGTATGGCAAGAGGGACGCACGCAGGCACGCACGCAGGCACGCATGCAGGCACGCACGCATGCACGCAGGCAGGCACGCACGCACGCATGTACTCACGCTGCTGGCCCTAGCTCTCCCTTGAGTGCACTCTTCCCTGTGGCTGGCCTGGTTTGCTCTCTGGGTCCAGCAGGGATCTTTGGGTGGAGCTGACTGCAGTCTTCACTACTCCAATTCATGAGTTCTCTTTGGAGCTCTTAGGGCTCTTGCAGTCCCAGGAGCATTGCATGTGAACACCTCTTGGGGAGGTTGGACTGGGCAGACCTCAGACCCATATCCTTTTCCTGCCCTAGATACCTCCAGGAGACACCTGTCCAGGGCTTTTCTCAGGGGAGTAGGGTCCACCCCTTCTACCATTTCCTCGTCTCTGAGGGTGGAGGGAGAACTCTTTGGCTCTTTATTGTCCTCTGTCATCGGTTGTTCCCTCACACATCCCATTGTCTTCCTGTGTTGACTAAATCATTGTTCTGGGACTAGCTTCCCCTTCCATTCCCAGTAAGTGTCATGGCTTACCTTGGGTAAGAGCTGACTGGGAATATCTTATAAAACGTTCCCAAGAAAGTATGCTTCATAAAACATCCTTTGACACATAGAGAAACTATTCATTTCTTTTTTTCTGTGGGTGTATTTACGAGTGTGTGTGTGTGTGTGGGGGGTACATTTGCAAAGCCATGGACACCTGTGTGCCTTCCTCAGTTGTGTCTCCACCTTGTTCTGGAGGTTTCACTGAACTTGGTGCTCATCAGTTGGCTAGACAGGCTGGCCAGAAAGCAGTAGGGATCATTCCTCTCCAGGGCTGGCATTGCAGGAAGGTCCCGCTGCCTTGGGCTCTTAATGCGCGAGCTGGGAATCTGAACTGAGAATTTTACTTCATTCCCTGAACCATTAGCTGCACTGTTCATCTCCCAAGTCAGACACAGACTGCAATGTTGACTGTTTTGTTAGCAATGCCGTGAAAATTACCATTAACTTTATCTCTAGTCAATTATTTGGGGCATCCACAAAAGAATCCTGGCAAGAATAGAATGCGCATTTTTTTTAAAAGTAACATTAAGTTGCTTGGATTAAAAAATCTTTTAAAGGTTTATTCATATGTGTATGTGTGTATTCCCCTGAGTATATGTCCCATGTGAGTAGGTCCCCACAGTGACTAGGAGAAGGTGTATGATCCCCTGGGGCTAGAGTTAATCTCCAGCCCATACTGGTAAATGTCTTCAATCCCAAATTTGCAAATCTTGAATGAATGGGCATGAACTACAGATGTGTCCAAAGTGTGCCACAGGGACAAAGGAAAACACTTTCAAGATATTCTCTCTCTCTCTCTCTCTCTCTCTCTCTCTCTCTCTCTCTCTCTCTCTCTCTCTCCCTCTCCCTCTCCCTCTCCCTCTCCCTCTCCCTCTCCCTCTCTCCCTCTCTCTCTCTCCCCCCCTCTCTCTCTCCCCCTCTCTCTCTCCCTCTCCCTCTTTCTCTCTCTCTCCCTCCAAACTTCAGGTGCTGTTTTCCCCTTGGCATTTCGATCATCATAATTCAACCTCAGATACCCTTAGCGAGTTTGTTCTCCCGCTCAGAGCCGATGTGAAATTTTCCCTGTGTGTTGTGAGCAGTGATTGCTTTAAGGAGCATGTCTGGACCTCCTCCCTCCAACCCTTGCCTGGAGCCTTCACCACCCGCTGCACACGGGCTTATCAGCTGCCACGGTGGTGTCCACATTTAAGCACATGTTTTATTCTGCCTCCTGTACTTGGTGATACTCAGAAAGGAGGGTCGTTAAGGAGCCGAGAGGGGAGTGCCAGAGTTTCTAAAGCAATAAACATTTTCTTTATCTTTCTCTCTTTCCTGTTGGTGGCTATTAATCGTGAACTTTTGTGGTACTGGAAGCTGTAAAAAAAAGAGCGATAAAATTGCCTTTGTGAATTGTGGGGTGCTGAGCCTGTGGCATTTATATGTTTAGATATTTATTTATTTAAAATGCATCTTTCCTTTAAAGATCTAATAAGTTTGCTTGAGAGGCCCAGGGTAGCCACTCTTTCTTATAAGGTGGCCCGATATTAATCTAGAGATTAATAAAGTTCTGCCTCTGTCCTGGGGCTATACAAGGCTGGGTGACTTTTGGTCAGAGTCCCTCATATTTTTTTGCTGGAGAGGAAAATGCCTTATGATTTTGAGAGGCTTTATTGAACCTTAACTGGAAGTTTGAGGCTTTCCAATTCATCCACTAAGAGCAATGGCTGCCCCAAGTCTCTGCTGCATCGGTCGTAAACACTTGCTTTGGAAGGGACAGGCAGTTTGTCACTCTTCCAGTGGCCTCTGGGGTGATTTTTCTAGGTCAGCTTGAATGCTTTGAGAAATTTAAGGCTATTTAATCTCATGGATCTTAAAGAAGATTCTAGAGTAGTGGATCTTAACCTTCCTAGTGCTGCAACCCTTTTAAAAATTTTTCTTTTTTTATTAATTTATTCTCTCATATATTACATCCGTATAGCAGTTTTTCCGCCCTCCTTCTGACCTCCCACTTTTCTCCCCCCTCCCTCCCCATCCACTCTTCCTTCATTTCCCTTCAGAAAAGGGCAGGCCTTCTAGGGATCTCAACCAAACATGGCATATCAAGTTGGAATAAGGTTAGGTCCCTCCCCTCATATTAAGGCTAGACAAGGCAACCTAGTAGGAGAACAAGGGTCACAAAAGCAGGTAACAGCATCAGAAACAGCCCCTGCTAGGAGTTCCACAAAACACTAAGATAGATAGATAGATAGATAGATAGATAGATAGATAGATAGATAGATATCCCAGCACAGAACCTTTGACCTACAATTTGTCATGCCAGCATAATGTGCAGGGGTAAAGGTGGCACAAAAATTGTGGGAGTGGCTAACCAATAATTGGTCCTGCTTGAGACCCATACCACAAGATGGATCCCACCCCTGACACTGCCTGGAAGATCAGAAACCAGAGGCTGGATCACTCAGAGACCTAGGATAAAACCAAACACAACTGGTTAAAAAAAAAGTCAATGAAATGATGCCTGATAATATTCTCCTATACTCGGAGACTGGGTGCCTAGCCCAATTGTAATTCAGAGAGGCCTCATCCTGCAACTGATGGAAACAGATGCAGAGACCCACAGTCAAACATTAGATGGAGTATGGGGAATCCTCTGACAAAAGGGAAGAAGGATTGTAGGAGCCAGATGGTTAAGGACACCACAAGAAAACCTAAAGACTTAACTAACCTGGACTCACAGGGGCTCACAGAGATTGAACTGCCAATCAGGGAGCCTGTATAGGTCTAACCTGTATAGGTCTAACCTAGGCTTGTTTTTAGTACAAATCCTCATGATCCCCACACATAAAATTGTTCTAGCTGCTACTTCATAACTATAATTATGCTACTGTTCTGAATCATAATGGGGATATCTGTATTTTCTGATGGTTTTAAGGAACCCTTATGAAAGGGTTGTTGGACTCCCAAAGGGGTTATGAACCACAGGTTGAGAACTACTTTTATAGGACAAACCATTGTTCAGAACCAGGTTAGCAGAGGATACCTGGTCCCCAACACAGCCAGGGAAAAGTGTCCCTGCAAACTGAGCTCAGTGTTCAGTGTTGTGTGTATGCTTATTGTTTCTTATGGTGAGAGTCTTGCAGAATAATATATTAAAGGATCAAATAATACAGAAATATGCTTCAATAAAAGCAGGCAATATAAACCTGTGCAAATCGCTATTGGAAACAACCACTGTGCATGGCTATAATTGAGAGTTTGAGGTTTGCACAGGCTAAAAGGTGAATGAGTTCCAGAATAGCCTAGGCAACTTAGCAAGACCTTTAGAAAAGGGAAGAAAATGAGGGACTGGACAGATGGTCCAGAGGGGAAAAGTGCTTGCTATGTAACTGTGAGGACCTGAGTTTGGTCCCGGGATGCAAGGAACAAGTTGGGTGTGGGTCCATGTGCACCTTTAACCCCAGAGATGTGAGGGTTGGGGAGAGGAGGAGCACTGAGAAAATGTAAGCTTCAGGTTCAGGGAGATGCTCCATTTCAAAGGAATAAGGTGGATAGTGATGTAGGAGGACACCTAACTCCCCCACTACCCTGGCCTTGTGTATGGTGGGGTATGTACACCCACCCAGGTATATACAATAGACATGTGTATACACACACACACACACACACGAAATGAAAACGAAAAAGAAAGGAAGGAAGAAAGGAAGGAAGGAAAGAAGGACAGGACAGAACAAGATAATACAAAACCACTCTTAATTGAGCCTATCAGGTATATAGACTTCAGAGAGGTAAGTGAGTCATACTGAGTGGTACCCATGTGCTTAGAGACTATGGTCAAGCAGAGACGACGTGGTCACTATGTAAATCAATGGCTCTCCAACCTCATCTTATTCCTGCCAGACTCGGAGGGTGATGTCTCCAAGGTCTAGGAAGAAGAGAAACAGACACTGCATAGGTCTGTCCTTTCTACTTTTGTGGTAGGGTCTCCTTTCTGGAAGGCAGTAGATGCTAGTCAATATTTTCTTCAGTATTTCTTAAAGCTATAGGTTGTGTTGTTATTTGCTGTTCAGAGTCTTTGAGGCTACCTCTTTGTGTGAGAGGGCTCTGCACTCTCTAATACCTCACAATCCCCCAAGGCGTCAGACCTGGTCATGTGATTTACACTGGTTATTTTATTAGCAGAACATGCCATTGTCTAGCAGAATTTTTGCAACAGTTTACATTACTATCTTTTTCATTTCTTTGATAAGCTATTATATATTATGCAGCCCATGCAGTCCGAGAAGATGACACAGTAGAACGTCAGTTCATAGTGTGTGTGTGTTACAAAAATCAGATTCGAGGCTACCAAGAACTAAGATGTGAAATTGCTTGTTATTGTTGCATGTGTTAGAGGAAGCCGACCGATCTACTTGACAAAATATAAATAAATAAATAAATAAATAAATAAATAAATAAATAAATACATACAAGGATCCCTCTAACATGTAGGGGCCCCCTTATATTTTTAAAACTTTTTAAGCATGAAATCCAAACATCTTGGTCTTGCATATAAATAAACAAGAGAGAAGGTCCTAGTTTGATTATTCCCTGGGCCTAGGTTCCAGTGCAGCAGCCACTGATTTACACATTGAAGTCTCGAAATACAAGGAGTCAGAATGATAATGTGATATAGGTGTGAAATGTTCATGGGACTTCGGAGTTTTAACACAAAATTTTTAATTTTTACGAATTCATGTTGGGATGACAATGTCTTTTTGAATGCGGTTGGTTAGAAACAAATACCGGTAGCATTTATTTCCTTCATTTCTTTTCACTTTTTATTTTTAAATTTATTTTTTCTTTTTACATGTTCACGTATATGTGTGTGTGTTATATATACATATTTGTGCATGTTTGCATGTGTGGGCATGTCTGCGGGGGAATAGACATATTTATACATAGGCTCAAAGTTGATATCAGGAATCATCCTGTATCCTTCCACCCCGTTCACTGAGGCACAGCCTCTCAGTCATATCTAGAACTCTCATGTATGGTTAATTTCCCTACCCAGCATGTTATGGGGGTCACCAGTATCCTCCTTTCAAGGTTGGACTTATAGGCAGGCTGGCATGTCCACCCAGCATTTAACATAGGTCCTGGAAATCCAAACTCAGGCTTTCAAGCTTACACTAACCACTGTGCAATTTTCCCCAAGCATTGTTTTTAACTTTGAAGTTTGTCATTAAAATTTGGCAATTATGTGAATCATATAGAGTCTGTGTCTGAGAGGGAAGGAGGGAAGGAAGGGAGGGAGGGAGGGAGGAGGGAGAAAGAGAGAGAGAAAGAGAGGGAGAGAGGTAGAGAGGAAGAGAGGAAGAGAGAGACAAAGAGAAAGAGGGAGAAACACAAGTGCACGTGTTGCTGAGAACTGAACCCGTGTCTGTTGATGTCTCCCTGTGGAAGTTGCTTCTTGTAGCACGCCTTCTCTGCTTCTTCCTGATGAAGAACAGTCCATCCACAGAAAGGGAACAACAGTAGCTAATGCCTAGGATCCCAGGGAAGGCTGAGTAAGAAAATAAACACAAATTGTTTTTACTACGATGAACGACCTTCACTCAAGGACATATAGAAGGATATATTTTCTTTTTAAAACCACAATTTTCAAATCCCTCTGAAATCTGGATCTTTGGAGTTAGGAAGTGAACTGGCATGCTTGAATTTTTCTGAGAAGACATGAAAAAACATCTATTTACTCCACATAGGACACTTGTGATGTACCAAAGAAATGGTGGGATCTACCAAGTCTACCTTATTGAACCAGTGATTTTATTGGTGACACAGGAGAATAGGCAAAGGGTGGTTTGCAGGACTGTGGGTAAATCAAAGTGCTGCATTACAGAAGAGCATCCCCAGTTCGAGTGATGACTGAGGAAGCTGCATCTCCCCAGCTCCCTGCCCAGGTAGCACAAGTCCATGGGAGAGTTTGCGTATTGTTTACATAAGGAGGGAGGGGCCGTCATAGACCTGGTAGCTTCCTGAGCTTGGTTAGCCTCCATAGCTTCCTGAGAGCTATGCTGCTCCCTCGTCAGTCCTGAAGGGAATGTTTTACTCCTGTGGAAACAAAAAGGCCACAACTTAATCTTGGAATAACAACAATCCACTTGTAGATGCTGGCCTCTCAGGAGAGTAGAAAATAGCTTTGGATACCTCGTGACCCTGATTTAATTAGTCACTGTTTAGAAAATACAAATGGCCCAGGCATTCTAATGGATTACATTCCAATGTCCATTGTGAAATCATTCATCTTTATTGATTCTTTTGACATAGCACGTTTGGAGTATACATAAAGCAAATTCTCTGTGGAGTGCAAATTACTGTCCTTTATGAATCCCCCACAAAGATGTCAGTTTAGTTTAGTTTTTCCATGAGGGTAGATCTAGGAGACAGACATTTCTGTGTAGATGTCCCCTTCCTTCAGGTAGGTGTGCAGATTCATCTCTCTGTATCTGTTTTCCTTGTATTTAGAATCCTTTGAACCCTAAACACAAGCAGTTCTCAAGCCATGGGTCATGACCACTTTGGGGGAGTCGAACAACCCTTTCATAGGAGTCACACATCAGATATTTACATTATGACTCATAGCAGTAACAAAATTACAGTTATGAAGTAGCAACAAAAATAATTTCGTGACTGTGGGTCACCACACCTAGAGGAACTGTATTAAAGGGTTGTGGCATTAGAAAGGTTGAGAACCCCTGCCTTAGTGGACAGTGATCTGTGCGGTTTCAAGACATAATTGACATCAGAGGCCTGTTGATCAGGGGCCCCCATTCTACACAGATTGATTACTACAGGAAGCAAAAAATTACAGGCCTGGAACTCCATGTTAGAAGTTGTTCATGTGTGTGTGGCTGTCATAGCACCATCCCCAAGAGGGTTTTCCTTCTTCCCACCAGCAAGACACATGCATACAAAGTAGAGATTGCGTCCAGTCTTCCTAGGGACCTAGTAAGGATCCAGGATTGAGGCACCGTGACTGTTGTTCCTACCACCAGGAGACAGTCTAGAGTTAGGAACCAGAGAACACAAAGGCACCATTCTGAGCACCTCCCTGGGCTTCTGCCCTCCCATACGCATGATGGTTTCTCTCTGATCATCCCTTCCTGCAGAATGCCTCCTGGGATTTAACTCTTCTTTATGTCCCATGTAACCTTCGAGTTGATTTCAAGTGAAGGATGATCATGCTTATATTGAGGCTGGTGTTGGTTTCTTTTGTAAAACAAAACCCAGAAGTAGGAGTTTCAGGCTGCTGGCAATCCTCTCAGATTCCCAGGTACACAACTATTTTCCTATTCTGCTTCTCTGCAGTTCTTCCCAGTTCAAAAGAGCCGTTTGAACTCTTGCTATCCCACCCACATACCTGCCAACAGAAAAGAATATACA
This sequence comes from Arvicanthis niloticus, assembly GCF_011762505.2. Taxonomy (NCBI): domain Eukaryota; kingdom Metazoa; phylum Chordata; class Mammalia; order Rodentia; family Muridae; genus Arvicanthis; species Arvicanthis niloticus. The sequence goes on from NC_047666.1 coordinate 40,553,152, forward strand.
AGAAAGGTCACCCATCAGCAGGAAGGAAGGCAGAAGAATTTGCCTCCAGCTTCTTAAACAGATTTTTTTTCTAGAAGTTGTGTGTACTGTTTCTGCTTAGTCACATGGTTACATCAAGGTAGCAGGGAGACAGGGGGACACACTCTTTATTCTGAGCAGCTGTGTCTCTGCTGAAAACTGGAAGCTCTAGTGAAAGGAAGTGGAGGAGAAAAGACTCACAGGCAGAGAACCAATGTTTTCTTCTTTATATCTTTTATTAGCAATCATTACAGAGATAGTTTTTTGACTTGTATTTAATGATATAAGATAAACACTCAGCTAAAAAGAGGGGGCGGCGTCCACACTTTAGGTAAGCAGCTGAAGCTGAGGAGGTTTGCTTTTCTAATAAACCAAGTCATGACACCAGCGATTGCTGTTTCCTTGAACAACATATGTAGATTTTGGCCACTGATATTCCTTCAAGCCCCAGAAAGCTAGCTCTTCTGCACCCAGTTTCATATTTGAATAAATATTAGGAAACTCATCTAAGGCCACAGTCTGCTAAGGGAAAGAAGGAGTTGGTGGTAGGAGCTCAGTCTTTCGTTTTGTCCTCAGCATCTTTCCACAGCAGCTCTGACAAATGGCCCTTTCCTCAGTGGCTTAGAGTTCCCTTTTACTGTCCCATAGTTACAGAGAAAAGAAGCCTTGAGAACTTGGGTGATTTCTCCCTTCTAGACTCTATCCATCTTAAACCACTGGCCCCATAACTTAATAATATCTCCTTATTTCAGCATGACCCAGTTAATGATCTTAATTAACTACTAATAGCTCTGAAAAGTCCTTTCTCCCATGTAGTGTAACATACAGGTTTGAGGGATCAAGGTGTAGACATCTTTGTGGGGAGGGCATTGCTTCATCTACCATGGATGGTGACTCATAGTAAGATGACCCTTTTACACCACAGCTCAGTGCACATGTGCAGTAGGAAGCTGAAATGAGTCCCACAAAGCAATACTTACTTATTCTATTCTATTTTATGACTTCATTTTTAAGAAATGGTGGTCATGACCCAGAAAATTGATTTCATGACCCTAAGGCTAAAAAGAAAAATCACGGCCAAACCTTCTCCGTTTCCACTGCTATTTCCTTGGTCCTCTCATCCCCCCTACTCTTTTTGGATTATTGTGGAAAAATAGGTCCCCAAATGCTACCCATGCTTCCTATCTTCCTCTGCTGGGATCCCAGCAATGGAAACCCTCCAGTTCTCACCCAAGGCCTTAATTATGCATGTACTGCTGTATCCCAGCTGTTAGTGTCCCCTACGACCACCAAACTAAGAACTTTGTTTCTAAGACCCATCCCTACATGAGGTTCCTTGAAAGCCCAAGGCCATAGAAACATTCTAACTTCTAAGATGGCACGTCATTGTAGCTTTGATCCACTAGTAGTCTGAGATTCTGAATTACTCTGAAATTTCACAGATGACAGTCACAGAGCACCACTATCCATTAGTAATGTCTGCTATGGAGATAGGAGAGGCATAGTGGAGTGGCCAGGCTCTTGCCATCTTTGGTGCTAGAGGATGTCTTTCTTTCCAATTAGTACAAAAACATCCATGGATGAATAAAGCCAGAGGGGAGAAAAATAAAGCTGGACTGGATAGGACTTTCAAGAAGAAAACTGTATCTTCTGTTTGTGTGGAGAACAAGATGAATAAGACAGCAATTTGTAGGAGGCGAGGGAAGAGGGATGATTTTTGTCACCGGGGAGTGTAGAACTGGGAAGGATACAAATCACGTCCTTGGGTTAACAGAATTCTTAGCTCATTAAAGCCTATTGCTGCTTTTACAGCCATCCCCAGCACCATGAAACTCTGCTTTATCATCTGGACAGCTCTTTGCATTTCCTTGGCCGTTTCCCTGTCTTAGAGCAGAGATCACAAGCTCAAATGCCAACAGGGACAGCATTGCACGAGAAGGGTGTCTGGAGTCAAGCTGCCTGGACTCAAGTTCCAGCTCTGTCACTTTGTGTGACCTTGGTGTTGAACAACTTGTTCAACCTTGGGGTTTTCTGTTTAACTTTGAATGCTGCTCACATTCCGTTTGGGTGCCGGGAAATTGGGAGACATTTGTCATTGGATGCCCGTGGATATTTCCCTCTGCCTTGTCAGGTCTTTTAAAGGAATCAGTGAGAGTCCCAAATGTGATGAACATGTTGTGACTGGTAAGTGGCAGTCATCACAGCGTCGTTAGAACTGATGCTCTTGTCTGTACCACAGCTTTGCCATGCTTTAGGTATGCATTCATACATTTTCTTTAAATGCAGAGTACAGGCCAAGCGGCAGCTTTACTTGCTGTTTTTCTCAGTGCCTAGCAGAGTAGACTGAGTCTCATCTCCACCTCATCTCACAGTCTTCTCATTCTCAAGGAGTTGAGGGCTGTCCCAGTGTATTATTAGATATGTGTCATTGGACGTGTTGACCCCATTCAGACTTTGCAGAGGAGCATCTGCAGGATGGTCTGACTAGGTTTCCCATAGTACTCCTCCTACTTGGATACCTGCCCTGTGCCCCATACCCCTCCAGCACATAGCTCCCTCTGTAATACCATGCCTGGATCCATCTCCAATATGAAATAGAATCCCAACAGCATTGGTTGAAAGAATAGATAAACAGTTGGACCCAACATATTTTAACAGAGGATTTTAGTGTACCAGGTTTCAGCATGTACAAACTGACCAAAATGAGACATGTTCCCATCACCTTGAACTCTTGTAGTTGATTGTGTGTGTATGTGTGTGTATGAGAGAGAGAGAGAAGGAGAGAGAGAGAGAGAGAGAGAGAGAGAGAGAGAGAGAGAGAGAGAGCGAGCCAGCTAGAAGTTGTCCCTGGTGGTGCATGCCTGTAATCTCAGCCATAGTGGGGAAACTGAGGCAAGAAGATCACAAGTCCTCTCTTGGCTACAGAAAAAATTCCACACTAGCTTGAATAGCTTAGCAAGACTCAGGGTGCAAAAATATATTGCAAAAAGGGCCATGCAGATGTGGTAGCCTATGTCTGCAATCTTAGCATCTGGAAGTCAGAGGCAGGAGGATCACAAATTTGACACTCCCCTGGGGAGGCTATGTAATGAGACTCTATCTCAAAAACAAACAAAACCCTAGACAAGCATATAATTCCTCAGTGTAATGTGGAGATAGTATGAGAAAGGATAGGGTTTTGGGGACATCATAGAGGGCTCTGTCTAGTCTAGGGTAGTCTAGAGAAAGATTGAGTGGATGACCAAGGGTGATGAAGAATATTTTCTGGGTTGAACCAGACAGTCAATCTATGAAAGCCCACCCCTGGCACTTACTCTCACATTGCAGTAGAAACCCTGGGCTTTGACATTTCTAAACAGTAGTGGTTTAAGGTTGAAGGGAGCGATGATTTTTGAAAGTATTATAGTTTAGTCCTTGAGCCTCCCTCCTCCCTCTTTTAGTGATCTGAAGAGGATCAATGTGCTATAACCACCAACACTTCAGACGCAATGCTGTGTGACTTCTCAGACTAAGCAATTAAGACACCATGGCTTTGCTTTGTGCTTTGCAGTTTGGACAGCTTGCTGTGAGGGCAGCCGGCTGCCATGTTGTGTGGGCCCTTCAGCAGCTGTGGGGAGACCCACAGAGAGAGGCACAGAGGTTTGGGCTACCATTCATCTCCACTTCATGAACTCTTTTGGAAAGGACCTTCCTGTTTCACTGGGGAAGCTGTTGTGGAAAGGACCTTCCTGTTTCACTGGGGAAGCTATGATGGAAGGACCTTCCTGTTTCACTGGGGAAGCTGTTGTGGAAAGGATCTTCCTGCTTCACTGGGGAAGCTATTATGGAAAGGACCTTTCTGTTACTGAAACTCTTGGGTTGGCAAAACTGCTCCCACCATGAGCCAAGAAGTAAAGAAAGGGCCAGCATCCTACAACCCTCCTCAGTGTTATCCTTCAAGGACCTAGCTCCCTTCCCCTAGGCTCCATGGCCTCCCAGTAGAATCATGAACTGGCAACCAATTGTTCAGCTCAGGAGCCTTTGGGAGTCTTTCAAGACTGAAACAGTAGCACCCATCAGACTGGCCAGCCATTATAGGAGATATCATTTTCTTCCTGTATAAACTTTTCCACAAAGGTGCTTATGCTTAACTGTGTATTTATGGCATTGCTGCTAGATTCCCCAGAGTGATCCAAGTGACATAAGGATAGAAATAACTTACAGGGGGCCTGGGAGATAGTTTAATTTGGAAATGTACTTGTATGCAAGCTTGATGAGTTCTGGTTTGATTTTGAGATCCCACAAAAAAAACAAAACACTCTTCCTTCCTTTTTTTCTTCCTTCCTTCCTTCCTTCCTTCCTTCCTTCCTTCCTTCCTTCCTTTCATCTATTCATCCATCCATCCATCCATCAAAACAAACATACCAAAATTTATTTGTTGACATGTGATGGGGAGAGAGAGACAAACCCTAAGACATACTTGCCAGCCCAGCCTTGGTGCTTGTCAGAGTCTTAGTCAGTGAGAGACCCTATCTCAAACAACAAAACAACATCAAAGGTGCCTGAGAAATGACATCAGGGTTGTCATTTGGCTTGCACTCTCGAATGCACACCCATCCCCTTCCTCAGACACACACACACTGTTCCTCAAGCACTATTACTAGGCCATACCCCCTAAAAGGTTACACCATCCACTCCACTCTAGGGATCAAGCCTTTATCACAGGGACCTTTGGGAACATCTTCTGCATGCAAACTTTAATAGTAAGGGTACCAGGAGCTAATTCAGATCCTATGGCCAGGGCTGGAGAGATGGCTGAGCAGTTAAGAGCACTGACCACTCTTCCAGAGGTCCTGAGTTCAATTTCCAGCAACCACATGGTGGCTCACAACCATCTGCAATGGGATCTGATCCACTCTTCTGGTGTGTGTCTGAAGACAGCTACAGTGTACTCATATAAATAATAAATAATATTTTAAAAGATCCTACAGCCAATCCCATGGTTTATCCATGGTGAAGCTGCACTTTATGTTATATTCTGGGAGCCACCTGGATGTAGGAAATAGGAGTTAAATTCAGAGAGGTAAGAGTGGAGATACGGCTTTCTTTTTTGGACAACTCAAACTGCTATGCATGTGGTTCACCCATGGCTGCTGGTTTCGTGGGTCTGGGCTGGACCTTGACTCTGCATTTGTGGCAGGTATGCAGTCCCTGCCACTGCATCTGCTCCAAGGGTTCTCCCATGAACAAAGACATAGAGGACTTGAGAAGTGACATACAACTACCCAGGGGACTCCCTGGGTCCAACTCCTCCTTAGCAAGCTTCGAAGACCTGATTTCTCTGAGCCCTAAGTGCTGACGAAGTTGTAAAAGGGTTGGCACTGGGGAGTTTTGCCTCATTTTGGAAGCTGCTAGCCAACTAATTTGGTTTAATTATTACAGGAAAATGCAAACAGAAAGAAGGCACACGGCCCTTGTGTACCTAATGTGTTTCAGGCTGCCAGACCTCTGGACTCTGGGCTGTCGCTGATACTCCAGGAAGGATTTATATGTGGAATAAATATTCTTAAATCTTTATAAGGTGCCTAAAATATTTATGATTGTTTTAGTTTGGTTTGCATGGCATATTGCCCTCTTACATTAAGTAGTTTTTACACCATGCAGCTCTGCCATTAATCACTCCGTCCTGGTCCCAGCTATCCTAACCAAGAGGAGATCTATTACACTCCACGGCCGGAGCCAAATGATCTCATTTCTCCTTTGGCTGTTTCATCGAATGGTTCATAAACTGACGGCTATTATTGTATTAGGAAGACACATTGTGGTTCTCCGGTGTCATGCTGACATGTTTACGTTTCTTTTCCTCGGAAGAAATCATGATTACAATGGAATATTATTTCACAGAGGACGTTTTATACCAATTTAGGGCTTATGAAATTAAAAAGGGGGACAGCTAGTCTCCTATAAATGCTGAATTGGGAGGATCAGTGCCACCGAAAGATTAAAGCCACCTTGCTTCTCTCCCCTTTGTTTGTGGAATGGTTTCAAAGAGCTGTTGAAAAAAAAATAATAGGGATATTTGTTCTGTGGGAATCGATCTTAAGGGACAGGATATTGAGGGGCTATTTGTAGGTGGATTTGGGGGCCTCGGCACACAGCATTTGTGCTTGCAATTCCCTGTCTACTCAGCGTGTGCGTGGCTCATAAATATGGTTTTCTGGGTGTTTCAGAGCCAAGTTAAACTCTCATTATTTTGATGTTAAGCAACACTTGAAAATGACAAATGCCATTTGAAATTACAGGTGAAGGGACACAACTACTCCTTTTTGCTTAGGTGTGGTTTGGTTTGGTTTCAGTGGAAAGAAGTGGGCATAATCGCCTTCGTGCTTAAACCATATTTTCATTTCCTTGTAATACAAGCTGACTTTAAACAGCAGACTTGGGAGCTGGGGAGACAGCATGGCTTAGTAGGTAATGTGTTTGATGAAAGGCCTGAGGATCTAGGTTTGCTCTCTGGAACCCATGTGTAAGAGTGAGGGTGTCCACGGCAATGTTCCATACCATGCCTGCCGTTCTAGAGTCAGGGAGGTAGGAAGTGGAGGATCCTTGGGGCTTGTGAGCTGACCAGTGTGGCCCAATTAGCAAACACCGTGAGAGCAAATGAGGAAGGCACCAGACATGGACTTTTGGCCCCCACAAGTATAATTGCTCTGTTTTCTCAAAGAAATACACACATGCAATGCACGTACTCATATCGACTTCCAAGAAAAAGGAATCAGTTCACTTTTTTTTTGGTTGCGCGATGAATGGAAATCAGAATTTGATACATGCTAAGAAAGAGATCTACCATTGAGTCACTCTCTACCTCCCTTTGAATGTCAATTTTTGTTTTTGAGACAGGGCCTTGAGTAGCCCAGGTTGACCTCGGACTTGCTGTATAGCCAAGGCTGGCCTTGCACTGTGCATCATCCTGCCCTGCTCTCCTAAGGGCTGAGATTACAAGCATTTGCCAGTGGGGTAGCTCCAGTGTTATGGCATGCTAGGTCAGTTGAAATGAAAAGATAAACCTTTGGCTTTTTTTCCTTATAAAATTTGCTTTAACTTTAAAAACTTACCTTGGATTATGTGAAATGTTCCAAGTGTTAATGGTTCTGGAAACCAATAACATCTGCTTCATTCCTAAGGGAATCCGGAGAAAAATCTAAGTTTAGAAATAGTTTTTACAAGTAGGTTCTTCCTTTCAGTTAAGTCAGGGCGGATAGAATATGTTATTCACATACACCCTTCTTCCCCATCCGGACCTTAGTTCACACAGGAATATCTTTTGGGGTTTGGCTGTCATTTTGCATTATTATAGACTGACAGACATCAAATGAAACTGTCCACCATGTGAACCTACTCAGTGTGCACTGGTATCCAAAATCCACTTTAGCCACCAGGGAGAGACAACAGTGGGTCCAAGTCCAGTCAAATGGGCTGGGTTATAATCCATGGGGACCCTTCCAGCAATGACTTATCAGGATCACATTGTGAGGACAGAATCGAAGGGTCCCTGTTTCTCTTCATTCTTTGTCTTACCACTTCCATTTTGTTCATAACTCTTTCCAGAGTCTCTATAAAGAAAACTGACCAAAGACTAAGTTCAGGGTTGTTGACTAGAATTCAAAACCTAACTTAAGTTTTATTTTAGAGATGCATCTGTCTTTCTTATCTATCCGTTTACTTGAGAGAAATGAAATTGCCTGCCTTTTCTTTGCCCACTCCTTGGTGTTCTATCCACTGTGCCCACATCCTTGTATAGGGCTCAGCTTGTTCTCAGCAAGAGTGAGACTGAATTGGAGGCTCAATGTCCATGCTAGAGGTTGCCAGCCTCAAACTAGTCCATTAAAAATACATGAAGGCAGATGGCTGAATGCAAGAAAGTCACAGCTGTTCGATGTGACACCACTCACCGGCATGTGCTCTCAGCAGAGATATCTGAAGCTTTAAGCAAAAGGACAACTAAACGGGTGCCCTTATAATATAATCACTCCTTAGCTCTGCCCTTCCCTGTTCCCTCTCTTCTAGGGCATCAGAAAGTGCAACACTCAAAGCCAGCCTGATAACAACACCCCGGGAATGGTCTTATTGACATTATACAAAGTGTTTGCTGTGCAGAAAGCCTATGTTTTTGTTGTGGCAGTGAGGGATACCAAGAGGGAGTTGCAGCCAAGGTTATGATTCACATTAATTAATCTCAGGCTTTGGACATCTCATTAGCCAATCACAGCAATCCTAAAATAACAAGGAAGCACAGCTGTCTTGCCCCTTGCTGTCTGTCACAGATGACAGTGGAAAGGGCTGGGGAAGTAGCTCAATAGATAAGGTGCTTGCTTGCAGTTCAAGCATAAGGACCAGAGTTTGGATTCCCAGCATGCAGTGTAAAACAGGTGGGTGTGGTGGCACTCCAATTCTTGAGCAAAGAGACAGACCCACCTGCTGGCTAGGTAGTCATCAAACTTCAGATTCAGTGTGAGAACCTGTCTTAAAAATTCAAGTGATAGAGGACACCAAGTATTAACCCTTGGCTTCTACATGTGAACAGATAGGTGCTGGAGTGTACACCCACCACCACCACCACCACCACCACCACCACCACCACCACCACCAGCAGCAGCAGCAGCAGCAGCAGCAGCAGCAGCAGCAGCAGCAGCAGCAGCAGCAGCAGCAGCAGCAACAACAACAACAACTCAGAACTTCAGAGTCTTGTCTGCTCCCATGGCAACCCTCCTTTCAGCAGTCAGGTTAAGGCATCTGGTTGACCAATACAGCATCGTTACGGTTTAGTTCGCTGAGAAGAGATGCTGAGCTAAATAATACGGCAGGCAGTGATCACATAGAATCTGCAATGGGCATGAAGACATTTGCAAACACAACAGCTAGGGCAGTTGTCCTTTCCTAAGGACGCTCAACAGATAACTCTGTTGAGTCTGCAGCCCTATAGTCACACCCTCAGCTCCTGGGTCAGCATCATGACATAAGCTGCAGATAGCGATCCAGCAGTTGGTCTCTGGCATGGACATTGAACCTCCCCTTGGGTCTTACTGTTGGTGAGAACAGATTCTTCCCTGTACAAGGATGTGGGCACAAGGGATAGGCCAGCAAGCAGTGGTCAAAGAGAGGACGGACAAGTTCACTTCTCTCGAGGATACAAACAGATAAGAACGACAGATCTGGCTCTAAATTCCAACCTTGAATAGTTGAGTGGTACAATGTCATTGTGCCCTGTTAGAGGAGATGTGACAGGAATGTTAGTAGGGCTTGTTTATCGCACATGTCCTATGTGCCAGGTGCTGGGCTGGGCATGATGAGCCTGAAGATGAATGAGGTCAGGGCACCCTTGTGGTGTCAAGGAATTCACTCTCTGGATTATTATTAGGGGTATTTTTTCCCTTAGCGTACTGTATGTTACAGGCTCCCATTTCTCCTCCCGTGGGAACTTAGGCTCCCATCTTAGGTACTGTTTATAATCTATTATAACTGCAGTTACTTTGCTGGATGGTCGCTCTCCAGACCTTATTTGTCCATACTTGAAAGTCCATATCCTTTGATCAATATTCTATTTCCTTTGCCACCAGCTCTAATCTTTTTTTATGCATTCAGCTCATATGTTCAATTCTTTTTAGATTCTATATGTGACACCTATAGCTAATAATAATATATCATATGTTTGAAATCTGCTAATAAATTAGGTCTCAAGAAATCTCAAAGAAACTCTATGGTGGGATGACATACTGAATGTCTTGATTACAGTGTTCATTATCTGTTGTACACCACAGTGTGCTACTTAAGACTGGGATTGGCCTAAGATTCACTGTTGGGATTTCCACCTTGTGTGCTGTGTGCTTATCATCAAGTGCAAGTGTGCAAATCCAGGTCAGCTAACCTGACAAATTCTAGGCTATGTGGTACATGGTGTATTGTTTTGGGGCTATGAACTTTGCAATATCTCTACACTGGATAGTATAGGCAATAGTAGCAAATACTAAGTATTTACATATCTAAACATAGAATTTTCATACTTGAAATATGCTATAAGGAATGAAAAAAATGCAACTGTATGGCACAGTACTTACTATCAATGCTACATGTAGGACTAATGTCATTTTAGCCAATCAGCATGCAAGGATTGTGAAGACCTAAGAAATTACTGTACCTGCTGTAGGCGTCATAAGCACTAAACACACAGGTTACACTAGATTAACTTAAAAGCTCAATAATGAGCTTTTACTCTATAGATTTTTAATTAAAAATTTTAGAGCAAATATAATACATAACTATATAAATATTATCTTTATATTCTTATATGTATTTTTATTTTTGAGATTATAATTACAATTCTCCCTTCCCTTTCTTCTCTCCAAACCTTCCCATAAGCCTCTCCCCTCTATCCTTCAAAATCATGGCCTTTCTTTCTCCAATTGTTGTTATATATATATATATATATATATATATATATATATATATATATGCATTTATATTCCTAAATATAACCTGTTTAGTCTATAGAATGTTGTGTGTGTATGTTTTCAGGGCTGAGTGTTTGGTACTGGAAAACTCAGTGGTCTTCCCAGGAAGCCCCACCTCTTTCACTCGCAGCTTTCCTTAGGTGCCTATAACTCTTTGTGTGGGTTGAGGCCACACAAGCTTTTACTGTCCTGTTTGGCATGCCTACCATTGTCATCCTTGTTCAGTTCCTTTTGGGCAGTTGTATTGGTGACACTTTATAAGTTTAGCTTCTCGTGTTACCAGGAGACACAATCTCACAGTAAAATCCATGACCCTCTGGCTCTTACAATCTTTCCATGCCCTCATTTGTTCCCCAAGCCTATGTGTTTTGTAGACATATCCTTTGGGACCAGATTCCACAGTGTTCTCTTTATATTCTTCTAGTATATGCTTTTTAAAAATTTGTTTTTGTTTAACTTACTTGTTAACTCAAAAACATGCACAGACTCAAGATGGTTCACATCCACATTTTGTCCCACTGGAAGGTCCTCAGGACAATAATACACATGGAACTGTCACCTCATATAAGAGTGCCTCTTTGGGGACATTTCTAAAGGAGCTATAGAAGAGCGCTGTGCTGTACAGTCAACTTGTCATTGTTACTACAAGTGTGTGCATGTGTGTATGAGTGTGTGGTATGCATCCATGTGTATGTGTGTAGGTGTGAGTGTGTGGTATGCATCCATGTGTTTGTGTGCAGCTGTGAGTGTGTGGTATGCATCCATGTATATGTGTGTAGGTGTGAGTGTGTGGTATGCATCCATGTGTTTGTGTGCAGCTGTGAGTGTGTGGTATGCATCCATGTGTATGTGTGTAGGTGTGAGTGTGTGGTATACACCCATGTGTATATGTGTAGGTGTGAGTGTGTGGTATGCATCCATGTGTATGTGTGTAGGTGTGAGTGTAGAGGCCATAGAAGAACGTTAGGCATCCTGCTTTAGCAATCTCTGCTATGGTTCTTTAAGACGAAGTTTCTCATAAGAGTCCTCAAGTTCCATCCACTGTTTGGCTGTGTCTGAGTCAGCTGCTGGGTGGAGCCTCTCAGAGGACAGATTGCTCCTGTCTGGAGGTATAACAGAGCATCATTAATAGCCTTTGGGTGAGACTCTTAGCGAAGAATAGGAGGAAGGATTGTGGGCCCCAAAGGGGATAGGAACTCCACAGGAAGACTAACAGAGTCAATTAACCTGGACCCTTGGGCCTCTCAGAGTCTGAACCACCAACCAAAGAACATACATGGGCTGGAACAAGGCCCCCTACACATATGTATCAGATGTGCAGCTTGATATTTATGTGAGTCCTGAACAACTGGAATCGGGGCTATCCCAAAAGTTGTTGCCTGTACCTGGGCTGCCGTGTCTAGCCTCAATGGGAGAGGAAGTACCTAGCCTTGCAGAGACTTAAAGTACTAGGGTTGGGGGAATACCCAAGGGGATCCCACCAGCTCAGAAAAGGGGAGGGGGATTGGGGAAGGATTGTGGGATAGGGGAAGTGAGTGGGATGCAAAGCAAATAAGTAAAAAAAATAAACAAACAAACAAATGAAGACAAAGTCTCTTACGGAACCTGTAGTTCACCAATTCAGTAAGCTTGGCAGCCAGCAAGCTTCCATGGTCTATCCTGACCCCTACAGTACTAGGGTTTTAGGGATAGGTGGCCACCTCCAGCTTTTATGTGTAGGAACTGGGGATTTGAACTCAAGTCTTTATGCTTGTACAACAAGTACTTTTTCTAAAACTACCCCAATATATCATCTTATTTAAAAATATATATGTGCATGTTTGTATGTGTGTACATAATATATAATTATAATATATATAAATAGTATATATAGTATAGTATATATTGATAGAAATAGACTTTACAATAATGATAAACATGTAAATACGTGAATATAGTTGTTTATCTTCATTGTCAAATGCCATTTACTGCTCTAGTGTATATGGTATATTTTAAATAGCAGCTATAAGATAGATTACATCAGCATCTATACAAACTCATAGATAGTGCCTTATGTAAGGACCTTACAGTTGCAGCATCACCTGGCACAGGGAATTTCTCAGCTCTGTCATAATCTCATTCAACTGCATTGCTGACCACAGAATTGCTATACACTGCACAAGTGTGTGTGTGTGTGGGGGGGGTACACTTTGTCTATTATATTTTAAAGTTGGAAAAGATCAGTAGTATAGGATTACAACTTGATTAATTGATAAACTAGTTTTTAAAATCTCAGAACAATAGTCAAAGTGGTTTCTCACCCATGTTACCAATAACCATACCCAGTGGCTGATCTGCCAGGTATGGTTAATTTCAGTTTCAAGTTAAGAATTTGTATAAGTAATATTAGTGGTGTGAAGATATTTGCAATTTCCATTACCGGCAAAGTCAGGGACACTTGTTACCTTTATAATTAAAGCTATGTTCAGTTTCAGTTAGATGTCAGGGAAAATGAAAGTATGGGTTTGCTTCGCACGTAAGTCAAAGGACCCTTGAAATCAGGCCCTGGGCCCCACATGGTAGAAGAAAATAACATATCTGTATAGATTGTCCTCTGTTCTCTGCATGCATGGCACACAGAAGCCCTCCCCAAATAAATAGACAGATAGATAGATGATAGATAGATAGATAGATAGATAGATAGATAGATAGATAATTCACAAGGGTAAAAAGTAAGAGAATCATACATACCATTTCTAGTAAAGCATTTTTTATTCTAGTTAATTTTAAAAATTAAGAATACTTTCTAAATTCATCAATGAATATTATATATTATCAATAGGATCCTTCTTTCCTCCACCCCTCCCTTCCTCTGTATCTGTCTCTCTCTCTTTTTTTCTTTCTCTCTCTCTTTCTTTCTTTCTTTCTTTCTTTATTTCTTTCTTTCTTTCTTCTCAAGACAGGGTCTCACTTTGTAGCCCAGGATTTCCTGTGACTTGGAATGTTCTCACACCACTGAATTCTAATGACAGCCTCCTGAGAGTTGGGATTCCTGATATGTGCTTCCATAACTGACTTCAGTTTTTGCCTTATGACTTCTGTTTAGGTGCTCGCTATGTAGCTAGGACGGCTCAAACTTGCAGCAATCTTTCTGCCTCTGTCTTCCCAGAGCTTGGGGGATGGGTATGAGCTGCCCCATTGGCTACTTAAGGAGCTCTTGATAGTAAACCATCTCATGTTTCTGGAATGATTCTTGCCATTTAAAAGTAAACACGCACACAAATATTTAAAGGCTCAAGTTCTTTATAAAAATGGCATAGCATTTGCACACCACCTGCACCTCCTGTATCCTTAAGTCATCCCTGGATTGCCTGTGGTACCTAAAACAGTCCATGACCATGTAAAATCCTACTATCGTGCTCCCATCACATAGTATTCTCCTCTCTTGTTTTTCTTCTTTTCTATCTGTTATGAGGACACTTACTGGATGTATCATCCACCTGGGTAGTCCTCCACAGTCTCAAGTTTCTTAGTTATGTCTCAAAAGATCCTTTCTGATGAAGTCATGCTCACAGGAGCACATCTTTCTGTGGCTCGTCATTTAACTCATTAGGCCTTAGTTCCTCATGTGGAAATAGGAGACATTTGGTGACAGTGACGATTGTAGTCACCATAAAAGGTGGCTCCTCTCTGGCCAGCACTGAGATGTTGGTGGTGCGAGAAGAGCCTGAGATGGAAGTGAGGGGCTGTGTGCACTGCCTTTATAATGAGCTCTCTTGAGTGGATGGAGCACCAGCCCCATCACAGAGCAATCCGAGTCTCCACCTATCTTCAGATCTCCCAGAACAAGCATCTCTAAGAAACACTTTCCTGGAGTTTCTTGGACACATAGCTCAACTCAAAACCATTCCCTGCTTCTCAGTGAGCTGTTGCCTCAAAAGTAAACCAACTTATCATTCAGAAAATGCTTGCTGATGTCAAATTTGCATACCCCAGATGAGGCTGCAAAGCCATTTATCTCTCAAGAGCAGCCTGCTGTGGTCCCTTTTATATTTTTATGGGATTGTCCTTAAATGGCTGATTAGTTTGGGGTGATTTATAAATGCTTCAAGCCTTGGCAATTTCTCCCTTAATGATTGGACAGATTTGTGTCTGGCTTTAAGCAGGCTTGGATTTCTGTTGTTTCAGCGCATCTGTGGGCCACCTCCATCCCACAGTAACCTGACTGTGCTCCAGTCCAAGCCAGCTTAGTCTTTCACTATGTTTTCTCAAGCTTTCACTCTGCCTGTCATTGGCTATTTATCTTTGAGACAGGCAAAACAAATGCATTGTGAAAATAAAAAAGGTACTAATAGTTTTTTCCTTCTCATTCCCTTTATCTTCAGGGACAAGGGAAAATCCCACAGACCCCAGCATGGTTATTCATCCTTCCTTGGGCTTGGTTTTCTTACTTGAAAATAGAAAATGTTACACAGAATCTTTTCTACCCTGGGAATTGGTAGGGAATCAGCCAATGGGAAATTGTTTGGTGTAATCCTGTCTGTAGCAAGCCCTCCATACATATTAGCTGCTGTGTTTCTAGCTGACTAGCATGGAGAGAAGCATGTATGGAAACCAGGATGAGGACCTTCATGCTTTTGAGCCCTTCCTAATTTGATCTGTGTGCAACTGTCCATGGTCCACATCACGGGATGGCTTGCTTGCCTATGGAAGCAGGTCCAGCTTTCCCTGATGGTGTGCCCCCATTTAACAGCTTTCCACTTTGTTTTGTTATTTTTTTTAATTTTATTTTTAATCTTAAAGTAATACATGTATACCAAAGCCACCCTCTTATTTGTGGGCATTTCTATCCAAAACCAAATACTCCATTTAAATTGAAATGTATTGCAGGGTGAGTGTGAAGAAAGTCAGAGGACTTGCAGGACTTGGAAGTTGATTCTCTCCTTCTATCATACGGGTCCCTGGGATCGAACTAATGAAGTCAGGCTTGGCAGCACTTTCCTTTATTCACTGGTCTGCCGCTCTTACTATTTTTCCATTTCTTATGCATTGTTTAATATTTTTAGAAAATGTACAGCTCACCCTTTATGTCTGTGGATCATACACATTCAGCACGGGGAAACCCTACATTAGATCTGAGCAAATATTAACATTTTTCTCTTGTAACTGCTTCAGCAACATTGGTAGCATTTTATATGGTAGTGCACTGTATTGGGTGCCATAAGCAATCTAGAGATGACTTAGGGATACAGAAGGATGTGTTCAGGCTATATGCAAATTTATACCATTTTTATCAAGAGCTTGAGCATTTATTTATTTGTACCTCTGTGGGATTCTAGAACTTGTCTCCCATAGGTACCAACAGTCAATAATACTTATCTTGTTCTTTCTTGGAAATTTGTTACTTTTTTTTTTTTTTTTTAAATTTTGAGAAAGAGTCTCATATATCCCAGGCTGGCCTTGAATTTGCTATGTAGCTAAGAATAAACGTGAACCTTAGATTCTCCTGCCTCCAATCCCGGGCGTTGGGTTTTTAGGTATATACCTCCATAACCTTGTTTATGTGGTGCTGGGGGCTGAATACAGGGCTAGGCAACCAAGCTGCATCCCAGCCATCTTGGCATTTACTTTTTATTGGTTACCTAAATGGAAACTGATAGTCTTGCTTTCTTCTATACTGCTCTGTGGGGAGCTGACAGAAGGCAGCTATCATCTTCGAAGCCATCTTGAGCCATATACCCCAACAAGAGACTTGATTACAATAGCCTACAACAGCTGAGCACACTCTGATAACATCTTGTTTTAGATACCCAGGATTTTCCCTTTCGTGTGTGAGACTTAAAGGTGTGTGACTTAGAGGCGTGGCTTAGAAGTGAGACATATAAAAGGCGAGAGGCAGACAGAAGAAATTATTAAGTAGTAGGCACTTGAGTCTAGGTACTTGGAAGAGAATTAGACACTCGAGACTTGGAAAGAGAACTAGGAACTAGACAGTTGGACTTGGAACTAGGGACTTGGAGAGAAGAAGAAGACTGAAGAATAAACGGGATTGAATCATACTCTGGTCTCCATTCTTTGAGTCTGTCCTCACTCTCTCTCTTGCTGAACCCCGACACGCAGACCTGAGCAGTTCGGAGCAATGTGGGCTCTAACAATTTAGCCCCAAAGACTTTTGGCAGTGCAGGTTCCAACATTGATAGAGCAGTCCCTGACATTTTGGCCCCCAAGCATGGGGCAGCTTGGGCTGCAACACTGCTCCATACTGGCGTAATGAGTTTTATACATTTTGCCATTAGTGTTACATTGTATTTTCACTCAAATTGTTCTTCTATATGTATATCATTTTTATTATATAAATATTGTTTACTGCTAAGTACCAGAATGAGATGTACCAGGGTTAACTTTCCTGAATGAATTTTTATTTCCCGTGGAGTTAACAATTGCTTTGATTATTTTTATATCCTTCCATGATACATTCTGATCATGATTTCCTCTCTCCCATTTCCTCCCAGATCCTCTCCACCTTCCCACCCATTTAAGTCTACACCTTTTTTTCTCTTTAGAAAACAAACAGGTAAATTAAAAACAAACAAAACAGAATAAAGCAAAAACAAAGAGAAGGCACGAGAAACGCATACAGGTGCAGACACACACACCATAAAAAGACAAAATCAGAAATCATAATATGCAAACAGAAGATCAGTAAGGGGAAAGTGCCCAAACAAAGCACTATGACACAAAATAACCCTACAAATAGAACACTGAGTTTATTTTGTGTTGGCTATAAACTACAGAGCATGGTGCCTGCCCTAAAGTGTGGTTTGTATATCCAGTAAGACTCCATTGGAGAAAACTAACTTTTCTTTTGTGAGTGATTGCCAGTTGAAGATAGCTTCTTGGTTGATGGGGGCCTGTGTCTACTTCCCCTCTTAGGGCTGAGACCCTGTCTGGCATGGATCTGTGCAGGCCCCGTCTGTGTGTTTCTAAGTTCCCATGTGTGTCTTATCTGGAAGACACTGTTTCCTTGGTGTCCTTTGCGCCTCTGTCTCTTACAATCTTTCTGCCTTCTCTTCACATTGTTCCCTGAGCCATGAGGGGAGGGGTTTGATAAAGACATCTCATTTAGGGCTGAGGGTTCCAAGGTCTCTCACTCCCTGCAACGGTCCAGTTGTAGGTCTCTGTATTTGTTCACATCTACTGCAGGAGGAAGCCTCTCTGATGATGGCTGAGTAAGGCACAGATTGATATATGAGAACAGGAGAATATCCTTAGAAGTCCTTCTATTGCTATGTCTCTTTAGCAGAACAGTATTGGGTATTGGGTTTTCCCCTAGGTCCATGGCCTATCCGGTCTTAGGCTGTTGATCACCTGAGCAGTGTCAGACATGGGGCCCAACTCATGGAGTATGCTTTAAATCTATTCAGATAGTGGTTGGTTATTCCACAATGTTTGTCACACCAGCACATCAGACAGGCAGATTGCCATTGCAGATGGGTTGGCGTTTACCTTCCTTCTCTGGAAGCCTGCAGAAGTCCATTTCTGTATTAGGAATGCTCCTCAGGAAGAGTAAAGGTACCAGCTTGACGTCTCCATTTTCAGTGACTTGTGTAGGTATTATCTTTAGTAGGAGGACCTTGTTGCCAGCACGTGGCAAGCAACCAATAGCCTTGGCAATGGAGCGTGAGTCGTTTAGGACTTTTCATGGGACTACTTTGGCTAACACCTCAATTAGATATAACTCATTCCTGGTACTGGAAGTTTCACTTGGTGGCAAGAGATGTCTAGTTGGACTTTGTCTCCACTGTTATTTGGTAGCTCCATCTAGATTCCCATGTGTTTATATTTTAAGAAGCTTCTAGCTACTACAGTAGGCTTCTATATGGCCCTTCAAATGGCCCTTCGTGTTAACTGTTGTCTCCCAATTTATCTTATTTTTCTCAATGTCTTGTCATTAGTTTTTTTCTTAAACACTTTGATGAAGCTATCTGAATCTTTTAGAAACGTACCAGCTGTCAATAGGATGTCTGAAGGGCTTTCCTTCTGTGTCATTCAGCACTGGCTCCCTATAGGCAACCTGCCAAGTTATGCTTCATGATAAAAGAGGTTTACTTCTTTCTTCATTTTAGCATCATATCTTCCCTAGTTACTAAGGAAAAGCAGGTGGGATGCAGAATAGTACGACTTCATGCCTGGCAACACAGAGACACTTTATTATTGCATTTGATGAATCATTTATTTAAGCATGTAGTTCAGGATTAAAATAATAATTTTTAAAAAAAAATTCAGGAATTTGCCTTCTGGTTTTTAGGTTTTCATTTGAGATGTCTAGTAATTCATCCTCTTCTGTAGGGGGCACATTGTGCTTGTTTGTCTCTCAGGAAGTCCTTGGTGTAAAGTCTTCTCTGCATTGCTGGGGTTTTGAAAGTCCTAAGGCTTTGCCCAAGAGCTCATTTCATCTGTTACCTTTGCTGTGCACCAGGGCGCCAATTCCTCATAGAGATTCATATTCAACTACTCCAGCAGATTTTATTGTTGTAAATAATTAATGGCCGCCTTTCCTTTATTTTCCCCATTTTTTTTTTCTTCTGAGCTTCCCATGTGGGACTCCAGATTGAGTCTCTAACTTTATTATCTTAGACTTCCTTTATTTTTGCCTTTTTTGTTATATTTTTGAGATATTTTTCTCAACTGTGCCTGCCATTTCTTGTCTTCATTTGTCTTATAAGTTTGTGCTAAATTTCTGTGTTAAACTACTTTTTGTTATCCAAAGTTGTATGTTTATATTTTATCTTTTAAATAGAATCATGTCTTTGCTTCATGAATATAGTTTTTCTTCTTTTTGTGCATGTGTATGTATGTATGTATGTATGCTTGACATATCTGTTCATGTGTGTATGCATGTTCACACAGCTTTGTGGGTGTGCATGCAGGTATGTGCTCATGTGTGAGACCTGAGGTTGACATTGGGAATCTTCTTCCACCACTCTTCAACATTATTCTTTGAGGCAGAGTCTCTGAATCATACCCAGAGCTCAGCCATATGGCTAACCTCACAACTACCTTGCTCTAGGGAATCCTGTTTTCACATTCTGATGCTAGAGTATAGGCAGGCAGTCATGGCCACTCAGTGTTTACATGGGGCTGGCAATCTGAACTCTGGTTCTCTTGCTTGTTGCAAGTGCTTTAACTTCTGAGCCATATCTCCAGCCTGCACTCTCTTTTAAAGTATTATGATTATGTATTTGGAGTCTGAGCCTATTTCTCAAAGAGTTTCTTTCTTTCCTCTGGTGTTCCTCTAATCTATCCACTTGCCTCTCCAATTCACCATACATTTAATTGGGTTATTTAATCTTTTGTTCTAGAAGATTTGTTCATGTATATGATGATCTTTGAGTGCACATCCATATGTTAAGGAATAGAGGGGGGAGTGCTTGCAAAGTTGAGTCTAGGGTGTTTGTAAGCATTTATTTATGTCTAGGATTATGTATATTGTGTTTGGCATATTTGGTGTGTTTGTGTGTGTATGCATGGGGATATATGTTATGAACATGTACCTATAGGTCTTTGAGGTCTGTGCTTGGAAGTCCACGATGGTACGGAATATGAGTAGATCTGTGCATATGTGGAATATGTGTGTCAAATGTACTTGGCAATAGTGATGGTTTGACTGTAAGGTGGCATATCCCAGCCATTTTTATCATGACCCTCCTCAAATGTTCATACATGGAACGTTCTTTCCTTAATTGGTAAATTTCTCTATTTGTGAATCTTTTGGTCTCCTGATTCAGGGTGTATAAAGTTACTTTGTGTAATCCTTGAAGTTATGATGGATAGAGGGACACTGGCCTCATCCCGTGGCCTTCCAACTTACCACATTCCTATTTTATGCTGGAGGATTCATCCAGTTCTGTATCATGTTTTCATATAAGGGGACAGCATCTGGCTTGATATCTCCAGATATAAAAAGCACTCTGACTCCTGGGGTCAGATTGAGCCTGAAGCATCTGTGAAGGGTTGTAGGTGGCTTCAGAAGTATGGTCATTTCTCCCTTTCACTTTGGACTAGTTCTCTCATTCGTATCAGCCTTTCTCTTTCCCTTTAAACATATCCAGTGACTCAGATTCTTGAACCTTCCTGGAATACAGCAACATCCATTTCCAATCTCATCAGCTTCCCCCACATCTCTACGTTTTAGGCCTCGGGAGTCAGTGCTCACAGTTTGCTGTGACTTTTGGCCACTGACATCTTGTTTCTATTTTTTTATTAATTTGTTTATTCCTTATTTCCATTTCTGTGTCCTTGTGCCTTTCTTTAGTGACGTTTTAGGATGAGGTTAGAAGGAAGAAGCCCATTCAGTGCTTTTCAGAGGTCTCTCTATTACTCTGTGTTAAAGCACTCTGCAGTCCCTATATCTCTATGGGGTGTGACACAGAGCAGAGTCCCGTTTTCTGTTTTGTTAGTTCTGTGCATTGTGGTAGGACAACAGTAGACATTTGTTGCTTTCAGGATGTTTACTGAGCATCATCTTAAATAGAGAGAAGAGGGATACAGAGACTAACAGACACTGTCTATGCTTGGGAGTTTTCCGGGTGGTTGTCATGGTGATATGCTATAAAGAAAAGCACCAAGCTGTCATTGTTATGTGGCTTTAAGGATGGGCAAGTCACAATGTTTAGATTGGGTGGCCAGGACCTGTATTGTAGTCTTTAAGTGAGATGGCCTGGGTGGCTCATGTATTTGAGTAGTTGACAACAAGCTGGTAGTGTTGTCATTTGAGGTTATTTAGGAATTAGGAACTGGCTAGTGAAGATGTACTACCGGGGGTTCAGGGGTTCGTCTTTGGGAGTTGTAGGAACATCTACTCCTGGTTCTGTCTGTTGCTTTGATATAGTCTGCGGCCTCATACCCCTGCAGCCACTGACCTAACCAGTCCAACTGCTAATTGACTGTAACCCTTAAACTATGAGCCAACACAAATCGCTCCTTCCTTACATTGCTTTTGTGAGGTATTTGTCACAGACCTCCCTGTGAAGGGGGACATTTATATTGACCTCTGACCAGAAGGCATCAGCTGAGCCAAAGCCAAGAAAAAAAAATACTATAGACACAGGGGACAGCTGGAGAAAAGGTCATAGTAGAAACCCACAGCCTGAGAGCCATGGCCAAGGGTGGCTATAGCAGAGGCTAGAACTGAGACTAAGCCATCTGAGAACAGGCTAGCAGCTTGGTAGGATGATACTCTCTGTTACCTCTGGGCCAGGAGTGGGCTTTGAATTGTAAATGCTGTAGGGCACTCTCCATCTTGCTCACTCTCTATCTGTAGTGTATGCATGCACACAGTTGGATTTGGATACTTGAGTACTGTGTGGAGGCCAGAGGCTGATGTTAAATGTCTTCCATCATCTTTCCTTACCTTATTTATCTCTTGAGGAAGGCCATCTCACAGGGCCTTACCCCAGTTAGATGGGCCTTTTCCACTCTAGACTAACTGGCCAAGAAGCCTTTCTCTGTCTCGACCTAGCAGTAGGATTACAGAGTTGCTCAGTTCTACCCAGTTTTTACACGGGTGAGAGGGATCTAAACTGAGGTCTCCAGGTGTATGAAGCAGGTATTTTATGACCTGGACCACCTCCTCCTCAGCCCTCTGATGGTATTAACTTTGAAGGGGAAATCGGTGAGATTTGAGTCTAAGCTGGCTGCTTAGGTTCACCGGGGAATTCTGAGTAGAAGTAGTAAGCAGAAATAACCAACCATGCTAGTGCTGTCCTAACAAAAGGCTGCAGACTGCCGGGGTAGGGAATGATTAGGTGTTTTCCCATAGTTCTGTAGTTTAGAGAGCAGAAGAAATCAAAGCATGGGGAAGGCTGGTTTCTGCTGAAGGCTCTGGTAGCAGATGCCTCCTTGCTATGTCCTCACATGACCTTTTGCTCTGTGTGTATTCCTGGTTTTCTGGTTGTAAAGACACCAATCCTATTTGGTTAAGAGTCCATTCTTATAGCCCCAGATAGCCTTCATCAGCTTGCTCAAAGCCATAGCTCCAAACATCTTCATCTTCTAGACAGTGACTGACTCTCTGATGTGAGTACCTAAGGGTCTCTGCACACAAATACTTGTGCTGGCTCAGAGTGCTGTGTTTATTGTAGTGTGTTCCTTGGTGTTCATGGTGGTACTTTTCCACCATGGTGGTGGGTCACTGGGACTCCAACTATGAATTTTGAGGAGACTGCTCAGTCTACAGCAATAGATTGAATGGAGCCCACGGGACGGGAGGTGATGGTTTCGGGAACTCAGAGAGGAGTGCTGACCACTTGAGCAGATGAGGGAGGTAGGTGAGGTGGGGCTGCAGTTGTATGAGATGTGGAAAACTGGAGCTTTCTAGGCAGATTTTCTGATTTGGAAAACGATGATTGGTGGCACTGTTCTTTGAATTTAAAAAGTAAGCTCTCTTCTTATTGATATAAGTGAGATGAATATTGTTACTCTAATAAGCATTGTGCCTATATAACACATTTAGGAATACAAGGCTTAGACCCAGTCCTTCTTTAATGTTCTTAACTAATTTGAGATGGCTAGCCTCTGAGTTAAGGGCCTATAGTAAATTCATGGCTTTGAGTTTATTGTTAGGGTGTTTTCTATATTTTATTTAGAAATAGCTGAGAGGAGTTAACAGACAACAGTCCAGATTACCTTACATGGATAGTTGGTTTTCAAAACATCAGAAGTCCATAAAACTGATGCTACAAATATTTATATATTAATGTCCATTCTGATTAGAGACCTGTCTGCTCCTGACAGCTTCCTGTCTTGGATTCTAAGAAGAAATTGAGCATCTTTGGAGTTACTCCAGTTGTGGTGAGAGCCACTAGGCAAGAATTGCCTCTTTCCATCTACAGACAAATTATTGTCCAGAAAAGGACACACTTGCAGAATAGTCGACTGATTATATCTGCCTAGACAGAGTAATCAGCCCTTAATAATTCTGCATCACTAAGGTCAGATGATCCTGGGCCAGAAGGCTGAAGATCAGATGCTCCAACATTTTTTAGTATAGGGAGTGTCCAGGTGTTCAGTGGACTCTAAAAATTGGCTAAGTTTTAGAAGCTATGCTTTGTGCTTCCCATAATTTCAGTTAACTCAGTCATTCTGGATTTCTGACGGGGTTGAAAACTTATAGTCTCATAGCCAATCCTGGCTATTTTCTTTGAGAGAAAAGATTTGAGTGGATGGTTTTCAGCTGACATTCATTCTAAAGCCAAGAAAAAAAGCCAGGTTCAAAACTAAGTGTTTTAGTTAGGAGAGATAACAGAGGTTCTGGTTAGTCAACAAAATGATGGACTGGGTATTAGGACTATCTTGTACCTCACTGGTACAAATTGGTATAATTATGCTCTAATTGTATTTTTGAGAGAAAAGTTTTATTTTAACAGGAAGGGTGATATGTAGGAGGAGCTAAGGTGAGAGGAAGAGAAGGAGTAAGGAGAGGAGAAGAAGGAGAGGAGAAGCTAGGTGATGAAAGAGAGAAAGAGAGAAAAAGAGGGGGGGACATGGAGGCAGATGTTCACGTGTCTCCACCAGTCAAAGATAGTTGATATATCTAGGTTGGGTAGTGAGTTACACTTCTGATTGAGCATTGCCAAACTTAAAAAGCCTTTGATTAACATGTTTAAAAAATTGTATAAAAGCAAAAAGGAAGGGGGCAGGGGATAGGGGTTTTCTAGGGAGGGGAATTGGGGAAAGGGGATGGCATCTGAAATGTAAATAAAATATCCAATAAAAAAATATAAAAAAAAAACTGTCAAAGAAACTGGAAAAAAAAAGTAAGCTCTCCCTGTGTGTGATGCAGATGTGTGTTGCTGTATATGTAGGTGTGTGTGTGTGTGTGTGTGTGTGTGTGTGTGTGTGTGTGTGAAGATATTGTGCGTATGAAGGAACATATGTGTACATACATGTGGTCAGAGACCAGCTTCAGCTGTGCTTCCTCAGATGCTGTCCATCTTGTTTTTTCGTGACAGGCTTTCCCACAGGCTTATAACCCACCAGGTAGGCTGGGCTCATTGGCTAGTGAGCCCCAAGGATCTGCCTGTTTCTTCTTCCTGACACTGAGGTTATAACCATGCACCATTCCTTGTGGCTTCTATGTGGCTTCTCAAGATCCAAACTCAGGTTCTTAGGTTTGCAAGGCAAGCACTTTGTGACTGAGCTGGCTCAAATACAGATGGAAAAGCACCACCACGAACACCAACGCACACACTCCAGTAAACACAGCAGAATCTCTGACTCTGGGCCAGCACAAGTATCTGTGTTCGGAGACCGTTAGGTACTCACACCAGAGAGTCAGTCACTGTCTGGAAGGTAAAGTGACGGCAAAGGGCAGAGGCCATTTTATATCTCATGGTGTTTAAAGCCCTAAGAGTATGTGAACTTCCTACAGAACGGGTCTAGGTAGAACGTCAAACATTATTTATTGTTGCGTACTATACCACACCCCAGCACCCCAAGGTTAACCAGACAATACTGCACCATATCATAGCATATCGCAGCTCACCATGGCTCACAGTTTATTACACTAGAGCACAGCTCACCACAGCTCACCACAGCTCACCACAGCTCACCACAGCTCACCACAGCACACATAGCTCACCACAGCTCACTACAGCTCACCAGAGCTCACCATAGCTCACCACAGCTCACATAGCTCACCAGAGCACACCACAACTGACCACATCACACTACAACTTACCATAGCTCACCACAGTGCACCACATCATACCACAGCACAGTTCATTACACTAGAGCACAGCACACTACAGCTCACCACAGATCACTATAGCTCACCACAGCACACCATAGCTCATCACAGCTCACCACAGCACACCACAGCTCACCATAGCTCACTACAGCTCACCACAGCTCACCATAGCTCACCACAGCTCACCACAGCTCACCACAGCTCACCATAGCTCACTACAGCTCACCACAGCTCACCATAGCTCACTACAGCTCACCATAGCTCACCACAGCTCACCATAGCTCACCACAGCTCACCACAGCTCACCAAAGATCGCCACAGATCACCACAGCTCACCACAACACACCACAGCTCACCACAGGACACTAAAACCACACCACAGCTAACCACAGCACGTCACCCCATAGTATGCCACAGCACAACACAGCACGGTATACCATAGTACACCATATTATGTCACAGCACAGCACCCCATACCACAGCACCCCACAACACCACAATACAGCACAGTTCACCACAGCACATCTACAGGTGAGGATGGCCACCAGAAGGCATGGTGGCATCATTCTGGCTTCAAGGCAAGACTATGTTTCAGGAAAAAATGCCCAGGTTCCTATCAAGCTTCCAAGTTGTCAAGCAGAGTGAAGTCAGATGGACCTCCTCTGGCCTGGGTGGCTTGAAGCTCTCTGGCTGCATCAAGGAGCTGTAGGAGGGAGGAGTGTACGGCTGGCATCGGAACGGCGTCAAATGGGTGTGAGGATGTGGAAAGAGCAAGATGAACTGAAGTTAGACCACCGGTGTGAAGGGAAGAGATAAAGCCTGTGGGACTAGAAGGAGCTGGGGTGACACAGACTATTTCTTTTGATGGATAGAAGTTTTCAAACATTCTTTGGGCACTTCTAAGAATGATCCTGTGGAAGAGGTGACATGGGAGTGTGAGTCTCAGCCCTATAGAAGAAGATGAACTTTAAAAATAACTTATTGGTTTTTCAAGATAGCTCTGGCTGTCTTAAAACTCACTCTGTAGACCAGGCTGGCCTCAAACTCAGAGATCTATTTGCCTCTGCTTCCTGAGTTCTGGGACTAAAGGTGTGCGCCACTGCTGCCAGGAAGGAGATGGATTTTTAAGGATGTTTCCCTGATTATAATGAGGGATGTGAGAGGTGTGTTTTAGTGCAAGTGGGTGGGCGGGCTGGTTCACAGCTCACTCCTTACATCTTCCTGAGTTATCAGTCAGGAACCTGGCTAGAGCGGGCAGAATAAGCAATGAGGCAGGTCTTTGGGTAGGGGAAGGGATGAGAGAAACCCTGGGAAGCTGATAGGTAAATGTCAGAGAGTGCTGCAGTTAGCCTGCTCCTGGTGATCACTGGGGATTTGTGTCTGAGATGCAGATGAGAAGACTCAGAACAGTAAATGTGAATGTTTTGTTGAGTCACCTTCCAATGCTTAGGTGCCAGCCTAGTGCAGGTGAACAGTAACACAGAAAACATCACCACATGATCCCAGAAGCAGCCCATTCTAGGGCAGTAAGATAGCTAGCCAAGGCACACAGTTTGTTACTAATAGAGCTCTACTCTTGGCTTCCAGTATGTCCCCATGTCCTGCAGATTACTGTCACAGCATAAAGACAGAAAACAGGCACAGAGGAAGGTCAGGTGTCTTCCTTGACAGGTCTCTCTCTCTCTCTCTCTCTCTCTCTCTCTCTCTCTCTCTCTCTCTCTCTCTCTGTCTCTCTCTCTCTCTCTCTCTCTCTCTCTCTGTGTATGTATGGCTGGCCTCAGACTCATTGTGTAACCAAAGATGACCTTGCCTTCAGATATTGCTACCTCCACCCACTGAGGACCAGGATGCAAAGTATAATCTACCACATTCAGTTGATGATGTGGTGCTGGGTATTGAACCACTGTTGATTCCTGTAAGATTCAGAACATGGGAGGACAGGTATGGGAAGCCAAACCAATACTTAGCTCTCACTGGCAGAAATGAATAGCGTCCTCTTGCTTGCTTTCATAAAGAATCTGCCAGCCAAGCACATCCTAAAACATGGTTGAGACATTAGCCAACACACTGTGTCATGTCCCTGTGTCATCTTTGTGTCTGGGAAGACTAGAGAACCAATCTGTGTAGGTAAAAAGCAATTCAGGTACCCAAGTCACAGTCTTTTGCTCTCCTGTGGCTTAGCTGAAGGAGGCTGCTCATGTAAATTACCATGTACCTTGAACCAACTAGGTCTCTTCCATATGTTTGCCCATCCCTCTAGATTCTGCCTTGGGGTGTTGCCATGGGAATGCATTCAGCTGACATATATACCTCCCTGTGTATGAGTGACTCTGGAGTCAATCTTGAAGCAACGGGGTCTGCAATGCCCCATCCCTCACATCTGTCTCAGGGCAGTGGGGTCCCTGGTGTTCTGGGAGCAGCCATGATAAGTTAACTTGGACTTCACCTTTTCTCAATCCCTGCCTTGACTGTTGTGTCTTTCTTCTTTTCTTTTGTTTTCTGAGATTTCCCCTCTCTTAAACTACTCATCCTTGTCCCAGGCTATCCTTTCAGAGCCACCAAAGGCAGCCAACTCTTTGGTTAATGTTTTGCTAGGGATCTCTCCCCGCAAAACTCAAAACAAAGTTCTGTGTGAGGATATGGGATTTGAGAGAGCCAGCCTAAGTAGACAGAACCACCCAAGAAAAACAGTTTGGTGAAGGATTTAGCTTTAACTTCAGAGTCAGACAGACCTGGGGGCCACTGAGCTATGCCACATCTAGATATAACATTTCAAGTGTCGCTTTATTCCCACGGGGGCTCCCATTTTCATGTGAAGATAAGCAGGATAAGTCTGTGGCCTCAACTAAGATTTACATGAGAAACATGGTGTGTGAGGAGGATGCAGGCTCCCAGGCTCCAGAGGCACAATGTCGAGTAACTAGGACTGTCTCCTCTCCCTGCCTCACAGGAGGCCGAGGTGCACAGCCCTGTGAGGAACATTGCCCTGGAGGACAGTGACATACATACCATATGCAAAGCACTATGCATTAGATGGAGTGTTTCACTCTATACTGACGTGACCCCCATAAATGTGAGTGCTAAGGATGATAATGATGGTGTAATAATTACTCCAAAGGCGCCACTTGCAATTACTGTACTGAGCCCATCACCTCAGACCTTCCTTCTCCAGGGCAAGAGTAGGTAGGTATCTTGGGAGGAGATAGTTTCTGTGGCAACCGCTCTCAGAGACGGCAGATACCTGGGGGAGCCTGGGAGGCAGTTCTCAGGCACCTATGCCCACAGGCCAAAACAGAATATCAGAGTTTTGATATGAGTCACAGAAGCTGCTACCTCATGCCTTGGCTCTCGAGTGCCAGGGAAGCATGCTGTGTCTTCTGCCAGTGCCCAAGCGGGGGCCTGGCTTTCTCTCCAAGGTGTGCTGGGAGTTGCTCTTAGTGCAATATTTATCTCACCACGTAAACCAATCTAGCTGGTTAGAAAAACAAGTTTTATTGCATTCTCAGGCGGTGCACTTAGCTGGCTGGTCTCCTATGAAGCCATCTGTGTCTGATGGTAGAAATAGCTTATCGGCATAAAGGCTGGATAAATTGGATTAAGAAATCACTGTGTGCTGAGAAAGTGGACAGAATAAATTTAGAAAGGGAGGAGAGGAGACAAGAAAAATATCATGGAGAATGGAATCCGGGCTGATGACAGCCGTGTAGACCAACTGTCTGGGTTCAGGACCTAACTTCTTTACCACTTAAGCTATGTGACCCTGGTGAGTCTCCTGTTCTTTTATTTGCATACTAGGTGATGAATTAAATGAACAACTATAAATAGTCACCAGTAGGTTGGTTCCTGAAAATATTAAGAGCACAATAATCTAAGATTATAATTCAAGAAAACTATGAAACAGTTGCGGTGGTATGTGCATTTATCCCCAGTACTGGGGCAGTTAAGACGGAAGATTGGAAGCTTACGGCTAGTTTGGGTGACATAAAAAGTTATAGGCTTAGATTAGGCTCTATAGTGAGTCTTAGAACAAACAAAGAAAAGTTATACCGTGAGGGTTTCAGAGCTGGGACTAGAGTGAAATACGTGAGGCACCCACATGGAATGAACAATTTGAGAGAGTCTGAAGAACTGAGTAGTGACATAAATAGTTCTTTAGTGTTTTTGAAACATTAGAGTCTATGATGAACACAAATCTCAGTATTAAACCATAACACGATCAGAGCCCAGGACTATTTCAAACCGCGCTGTTTGCCTTACCCAAATCATAGGCTTTCAATTAAACTTTATTGGTGAAAACGATGGCTGAAGAGGGCCACGATTTGACGGCTCGCTCTACGAATGATACTCATCAACTAAAGGGTTGGCTTGGAGATTAAGAGCACCTGCTCTTTTGCCGAGGAGTCCATTTCAGTTCCTAGTGCCCACATCTGGTGGCCCACACATGCCTGTAAGTGTAGCTCCAGGGGATTTAATGGCCTCTTCATAGGCACCTGCATTCACATGTATATACCCCTTCACACACACATGCATGCATGCATGCATGTGCGAGCCTGTGTACATGCACGGTCATGTGTGTGCATGTGCGTGCATACTCATGTGCATACACACACACACACACACACACACACAAACACACATAAACACACACACACAGAGCCCTAATTTTAAAAACAATTATAAACTTTTTACTGAAATGCATGTTCTTATTTATTGAGTTTGTTTTAATGCTCAGGTTACTACTTCATTTACCCTGACCTATTCCCAGCCCAGGTTGCATTGTTTCTTTCAGAATATCAGAGAAATTGACATCATGAACTGACATCAATGTTCTTCCTGGGCATCGGGACGGTTGCCCTTCTCTGGAGGCTGTGCAGTGTTCACCAAGGGTGCACAGGACATTTAGTGGGTAGCTGTGCTTTCAGAAACTGCTCCAAGGTCACTCTCTGGCTAACCTCTCAGCTTGGAAGAACAATTTGTTGTTCTATAATTCCCCCAACACACACACACACACACACACACACACACACACACACACACACACACACTATTTTGAAATGAAACTAAGTGCAGAAAAAAAGGGGGAGGGGGAGAACTAGATGGAAAATTCCAGGACTGAGAGTTGTTGCCTCTTTCTGTGTTGTTTTAACCTTCTCCGTTCTTCAGAAGGAGGCATTTGTCAGAGATGCTATCAGCTTTAGTGCCTTCTGCGTTTATGGCTGTGAATTTAATAGCGGAGACATAAACATATACTTTTCATCCATTTTCACTGGTCCCTGCACAGTTCAGACAACAGCTAGGATTATCATAACCCTTCAGAGGGAGCTATTAGGAGCGCTGTGGTTTATTCTTGCCCTCCCAGAGCCATAAAGCTCTTGGTGTACAGAGACATGCCATTACCTTGTTCCAATCATCTGGATAGGCCTCCACTTGGCACCCTTTGTTAGGGTCACTTTGAAAGGCTCAAAGTCACCCAGTTCAACAGTTGCTTATATGCCGTACATCCATGGATGTTTATAAGCTACAGGGTGAGAGCTGAACACTGTCAGTGTTAAGCACATGTTACTGTATATGTTGAACTGGGGCTTTTCTGGTCCTTTGTCTGGAACCCTGGGGTCAACACTGTTAAGGGTCCGAGGAACGTTCTCTCTGTCTGGTCAGGCTGCTTGGGCTTTGGCCTCTGGGTTATAAGATTGGGGAGTACGATGCTAGGTGGTCACTAGCCATTGAGAAAGGGTGTGTTTGCAGCGCCTTTAGCTGTATAGAACATCAGGAAATTCCAGCCCTGCAACTGTGTAGAGCAATGGTCCTTAACCTTCCTGATGCTGCAAGCCTTTAATATGGTCCTCAGGTTGTAGTGACCCCCCCCCAACTGTAATATTATTTCACTGCTACATCATAACTATAATTTCACTACTGTTGTGAATCATAATGTAAATATCTGATTTGCATGATAGCTGATATGTCACCCCCAAAGGGGCTGTGACCCACAGGTTGAGAACTGCTAGTGTAATGGGTTTAGGTACGCCCAGCCTTTTAACTTTGGAACTGTTGTCATCCACAAATATTCATGCTTAAGAACTGTATAATTTAACTACAAAAAAGTGTATAAAATCTCATGTTTTAAGTATGTTTATGGTTTTTCTGTGGGCTGCATTTATTGGTATCCTGGGCAGGGGATTTTAGACCCTTCAAAAAGTGGGAAAGAATATTCTGGAAGGAATGAAGAACATTATATGTATATGGATGGCTTTTCTGTTGTGGCCAAGGGGAGGATGCCTCTGGTAACTCTCTCACAGCTTGGCAGGGTGACAATTGGCCCAGCCTTCTTGCAATGGTATTTCTCTAAATGCAAAATGCACTTTTTCTTAAATTGGACACAAAGTTCAGGAACAGTTCTCTTAGGAAATTCATTGTGTCAGTTGTATGCTAGTCAGACATTGGTGTTGGTTTTACTAGGTCCTCTTGGGGCATAGTTGAATACATGGATATGTGTTTATGTGGGATTGTGTGTTCTGCATGTGTGAAAATGATGTTGTGTCTCTTTATTCACTGATGTGGAAAAGAGTCTATGATACTCTGTGTGTGTGTGTGTGTGTGTGTGTGTGTGTGTGTGTGTGTGTGTGAATGCATATGAGTGTGCACATAGAGGCCAGAACAGGACTTTGGGTGTTTTCTTTCACCATTTCCCTCTTGTTGCCTTGAGAACAGGGTCTCTCACTTAACCAGAAGCTAATGTTTGATCTAGGCTGTCTAGCCAATGAATTCCTGGCATCTGCCTGTCAATATTCCCTGGTGCTGGGATTACAAGCAGTGTCAACCATGCCTGGCCTTTCAAATAAGTACTGGAGATTTGAAGTTGGGTCCTTATGCTTGTAAAGCATGTATTCTTATCAGGGGAGGTGTCTCTCTAGCTCCGTGTTTCAGGCTTTTGTTTGTTTGTTTGTTTTAGGGCAAAAGAACATTAGTGAAATGATCCTATTTTTTGTTAATAACATGGAGAAAAGTGGTTCCCAGCTTCCAGAGAAACATTAAAAATACTGTTGTTGGTGTTTTATGGCATATGCATCTCTGTAGGTCTCTCAGGCATAAGGGCAGATGGAAACAAGAACTGCTTTTGAGAACGTTTATGCAACTTGAGGACAATGCGACCTCATGAAGTCAGCCTAATGCATCGGGGAAGGTCAGTCTCAACACATCAAGGAAAGCCTGAAAATGTTCGATGGTTTATTTCACATGCTGCCCCCCTTCACTGAGCCCTTATCAAGATGCTGAGGAAGCAGTTAAGCAACTAATTTTGAGTGTGTCTAGATGCATGACCAGCCCTTCTGTTGATGCTGTTGGTGCGTGTGCGTGTATGTGTATGTGTGTGACTTTGAACATGGCAGTCAGCACCATAGAGACTTGACATCCTTACCCTCAGCACAGACTCACAGCCTCAGTCAGGGCTTCCTAAGAGCCTGGCATAAACTAGGTTAGTAATTAAACATTGAGAAATGTTACTACTGTTTCTCTAGGTCCTTGGTTGCCCCTACCTTCCTTGAGGTGACTTGGCTTTTTGAGCCTGTAGGGACCACAATAAGTGAGGATGATATAGAAGAAAAAGCACTGGACCATGAGCAAGAAGATTTGTCTCTCCATGAACTTGCTTTGTGAGCTTAGAAACCACTGAGCTAAATTTCTTGTACATTAGGGAGAGAAACTTGGACTGAGACTTTCTCTACCCCTTTAATTCTAACATCTGAGGGCCAAAAAGCAAAGAAAGAAAGAGAGAGAGAAAGAGAGAGAGAGAGAGAGAGAGAGAGAGAGAGAGAGAGAGAAAGGAAGGAAGGAAGGAAGGAAGGAAGGAAGGAAGGAAGGAAGGAAGGAAGGAAGAAAAAGAAAACAAACCTCACGTGACTTAGTTCTGGCTTCCAGGTAGGGACCAGCTATCTGTGAGCCCTGGGCTGAGAGCATCTTTCAGGGACTTTAAACAAGCAATGCCTTACTATTTACTTTCTGATCCTGTTGCACTAGCTGACAGGCTTACAGAAGGCTGCTATCAGCAATTTATGGCCACCTAATGCCACGCTTTTATCAGCACAGCTAATCACATTTTAAGCTCTCTGAGCCTTTCTGCTCGGAATAATTGCTCACTTTTACTGCCTAACAAATCTTGAAGTGATAATGGTTTTTTGGTATGAGAGAAGTAGAAGATAGTTCTGGAAAATTCCAGATGTTTCGGCCACAGGTAGGAACAGATTGGGTAAAAATAGCAGCCAGAAAACTTTCCTGGCCTGGGCTCTGGCTGGACTGTTTTCTTAGATTTCTCTACAACGTGTTCCATCATTCCCAATTTCTTGTCATCTGTTCCTAACTGTGGTCCTTAAGAAGCTGTTCTCAGGGCGAGGGAGATGGCTCAGTCCATAAAGGTGTTTGGCTTTCAAGCATGTGGTTCTGGGTTTAAGCCCCCCAATTCATGACAAAAAAGACAGACATTGGAAAGGGAGTAAATATCACAAACAAATTCATGATTCCAGTGCCAAGGAAGTGAGATTAGGGGGATTCTGGGGTTTGCTGGCCAGTCAGCCTAGCCTGCTTGGTGAGTTGCAGTGAGAAGAAGCCCACCTGCTTCTAAACGAAAATAAAACCCAAGGGCCTGGGAGATGGCTTAGCATGTACGTTATTCAAGATTCCCTAAAGGAACAGGACTCACAGGATGAATACATATGTATATGCACATATGTACACATGTACACTCAGATACTTATTCACACACACATACTCACACACACACTTATACATAAACACACACATGTACATACACACGCTCTCTCTTTTACACACACATGCACACAAACACACACAGAGATGTGATGGAGCTTTGTTTCAGAATAAAGTTCACAATGAGATGCAATTGGCATGCATGCTGAGATGAATTAAGTACCTTACAATAAACTGTCAAAGATGTTAGAGAATCAAGAGAGTTCTGCACTTAGGGAATGTCTTCATGCCACCTTCAGAATACAGAACTCTTTAAAGGATTTTAAGTTTTATTTATTTTATTTTTATATGTATGAGTGTTTGCCTACATGTATGTGTATACATCATGGGGAATGCCTGGTGTCCATGGAAGTCAGAAGAGGGCATTGGATTCCATAGAACTGGGGTTACAGTTGGTTGTGAGCCACCACATGGGTACTGGGAATCAAACCTAGGACCTCTGCAAGAATTACAAGTGCTCCTAACAATAGGGGTCCTGCAAGCTCTACAGCCTGCAGGGAAACATGCCATAATGGGTGAGAAGGAAACTTGGTGCAGCATGACTTAACTTGGCTGGTTCTAGCTTGTAGTCTGACACCAGACAGTTTATTTTTTTCCATATTTAAATGCAGTAAAACTTTGGAGAAAAAAAGTTTCCTCGTGAACAAAGCTTAAGGCATGCCTACATAGAAACACTCAAACAAAGTGCATGTCTTTTGTAGTGCATCTGCAACCTCTTCCACAGAGTAGGCTCTATTGACTGAGAAACAATGTGCAGAATAAGGACCTAGAGAGATAGAGAGGAAGGGTTTGAAATAAACGTAAGGATGGGTTCTATTGACTGAGAGACAATACTCAGGATAAGGACATAGAGAGGAAGAGTTTATAATAAACACAAGTACATGGGACCTCTTTCATGATGGACAATGGATTTGATTGACTGAGAAGCAATGTTCAGGACTCTGGGGGGGCTGGTTCCGTAGACTAGAAAACAAATTACCTGATTCTCAAACAATATCCACTCAAGCCTTCTAGGTGAACAGGTGTCATTTTCTTTCACTGAAGAACAAAGCCTGCATAGTCAACAATTCTGGTTTCTCTAGTACTTCTTTGTCACCATGTGGACCTCATGCCCTTCCAAACTTAACTACTGAGCTATCTCTGTAGCTCCAGGATATAGAATTCTTGTCGATATTACTCTTTAACAGCTTGGGGAAATAATATTTTGAAAACATTGTAATGATGTTCTTGACCCCTTGAGCAATCTGAACCTTGAATGTTGCTCTTCTGGAAGACTCCTTACACAGGCTTGACATTTGACCCACTCACCTAGGTGATGGGCCCTGCCTGGTTCCCCCTGACAAACTTTAGTCCTTGTCCTACTTTCCCTCCTGGGTTGCAGGTTCTGTTTGTGGCTTTGGTATTGTGTAGATGTGTGATGCTCCCTCTACTAACTCTGAGGCACATGTGGGTCTCAACTGGTGCAGCTGTTTGGGGGATAATAGGATGAAATAAGCCAATTTGAGCCAAATTAAAACTAAAAAAGGACAGGTTTATTTGGGAATTCGCTCCTGGGCAAGTTCACCAGCCTCAGCAGACAAGACTGGGAGAAAAATTGTGGGCAGATTATGGTGGGGAATTTTTTTTTTTTATGGTAGGTGAAGAAAAAACGACTGTCAGTATGCTGGGTTTGTGCCCAGGTATGGCCATCTAGCAGGGGTGGTGAGGTAGGATCGGTGAGGGGCGAGAGGGTTAGATGGCTGGTGACTTCAGGTGAGGTGGGTCGGGACAGCTCTCAGAAATGTCAGGAATGTGAGACTGGGCTTTGGTGCCTTTTTTCTGTTCTGAGACTTTCTATGTGGGTGGGATTGGGAAGAAGAAGGAGAAGAAGAAGGAGAAGAAGAAGGAGGAGGAGGAAGAGGAAGAAAAAGAGGGGGGGAGAGAGAGAGAGAGAGAGAGAGAGAGAGAGAGAGAGAGAGAGAGAGAGAGGAGAGAAATGGACTTTACCAGACCATATATGGGATTGAGGCAGCTGGAGGCTCCAACTGAACAGGGGAAATGGTAGAACCTTTTGGACATGGTAGACAATAGTAGGCAGATAGGTGGAGGGCCACAAGGAAGGAACTTGCTAGTCTTGGCTGCCTATCTAGACTATGGTAGGTTGCTCCTGCTTCAGAGCTGAACCTCTGTTTCTTGTCTGCTGGAGAGATGTACCAAGCTGAGTTCCTGACTCCCTCTGCTAAGCCTTCCCTGCTGGGGTACTCTCTGGAACTGGGAGCTAGATCAGGAAATTCCTTTCTCCTTTAAGTAGCTTCTCTCAGCTATTTTGTCGCCATGATGAGAAAAATAATACAGGCCTGGGGGTGCATCTTCTGGCTTCTGCTTCTGAGGTCTTTGTGGGACTATGAGGTTCTTCTGAGTGTGAAGCAGGTGTGAGGTGGACTACAGCTGAGTATGGTCCTTATGCCATGCCTGGGCCTCAGCCTTCTGCTCCTACCCTGTAATTCATTGAGTCAGCCTCTCCTCCATATTGGCCCCCATCTAGGAAGCAGTCATTGTACCTGATCTGATTTTTATTTTGAATATTCACCCAATAAATAATGCAATGGTCTTGTCCCCAAGAAGCACAGAAGGGGGACTGAGATCAGACAAACAGAGGCCAAGGCAGAGGCTTTGTTCATTCTGCAAAAGCAGGCCTGGCTCCTTGTGGGGCGAATGGGAGACAGTCAACTGCTTATTTGAGCCCTGGATTCTGATAACTGGTTGACCATCTTTGGTTTTCTTGGCTTACTAAAGTATTACGTGGCTTCCTCTCATCACTTCCACAAGGCCACCTCCTGATGTGTGTACCTGTGTCCAAACATCTCCATTAGTTAATTGGACAAGAGCCCATCTTAATGGCCTCATTCTGTCACAGTGTGTGATTGTATTGTATGCATCTGTGTATGTTTATGTGTCGGCATATGCACACATGAGTGCAGGTGCCCGTGGAGGCCAGAGTTACAGTTACAGGCAGTTGTCAGCTGCCTGATATGAGTGATGGGATCCAAACTTGGTCCTCTGACAGCAAACAGTAAGTGCTCTTAACGACAGTGCCATCACTCCATCCTTATCCTTTATATTTTAAAACTACAGTATAAGACTCTATCTATTTCCAGGGGCTGGAGAGATGGCTCTTAAGTTAAGAGTATACATTGTTCTTGAGGGGGACCCAAGTTTATTTCTCAACTCTCACGGTAGGTGTCTCACAACTGCCTGGAATGCTGGTGCTTGGGAATCTGATGTCCTCTCCTAGACTCCATGGGTCCTTACATATCAATACTCCCACCATATATATGCAAATAAAACTAAATCTAAAAAAACACTAATTCCAAATAAAGTCACACTTTGAGACCTTAAGGTCTTAGGCCTGGGACACAAGGTTTTTGTTTTGTTTTGTTTTGTTTTGTTTTGTTTTGTTTTCTGGGCCTTGAATATGCCATGTTGAAGCTTGGATTGTGCCATCAAGGGTCTCGGATTTTTGACTTTCAAACATCCATTGGGGGTGTGGGTACCTGGCTACACTCTAACATCGAGGAAGCTAGTTCCTTTTAACAATTTTTCCTCTATCTCTCTTTTTTTCTTTCTATATCTTAGCTACACCCCTGACACACACATACCCTCTCTTTTGGCTCTGTTCTCTGGAGAACCCTAGACATACTTTAAGCCAGGAGTTGGCCACATTCAATAGCAAGTGTACTACCAGCACAGTAGTCTGGATTCTGCCTCCTGGCCTACATATTGTAGTATTATTGTTTGGCTTTGGAACAGGAGAGTTCATTGACCCCCCATATCTAAGTTCTAATCATCTGCGGTGAGTGAAGTATTGTGGTCATCTCAAGGACATCCGCAGCACAGTAATTTCTGCTTGCCCTCTGTACCTCCAAAACTATGGCTACTGATACTTGGCAGAGATTTTTTAACATTAAAAAAAGGAAATGAAAAAAAAAGGAAAATTTCCCCATGGGTGTAATTTAGAACGGAACGCACCATCTTTTCTTGAGGATGGAGGAAAACACAGGAAGGAGGTCAACTGCTGCTCCCATATTTCGTTGGCTGGCTAGCTTTGTGTAGTACCCAGCCTGGACCTGGTCTTCAAGCTGAAGAACTACTGGGTCTCATGTGGCTCCAACTCCCTTGTTCTGTCTGCAGGAGGCTTGAATCACATCAAGAGGGTTTGGCACTGCCTTCTCTCATCCGCTGTCTTTCATTCACTTTTTTTATAACGCCATCTTGAATTTGTCTTGGAGAAGTCTTTGTGTATTGTCTTAAAGTGCTGAGGAAGGGACTAATATCAAAAGGAACTGTTAAAAGTCAGAGTCCCTGCATGTACGTAGCCCTGGATCCTTTATTTGCTCAGTGGGAGACACCCCTGAAGCCCCACATCTGAGGTCACTGAGCCTGCACACTCGAAGAGAACAGGTCAGTTCCTGTAAATGATTCCTGGCCTATAGCATGGCTGGGTTGGTGGTTTTACATGCATAGCTCAACAAGAAAGTAGCTGTCCTCAGAGAACAGGGAGACACTGAACCAGGTTGTTAAATGATGAGTTTGTATACGCTTGTGTTCCTGGGATAGAGGTGATGTCAAGATGAGCATGGTGACACATGCCTTTAATCCCAGCACTAGGGTGGCCTAGACAGGAGGATTGATAGGAGTTCAAGGTCAGCAAGACTCTGTCTCAGAAAAAAAGTAAAATAAACCAAAAATTATCCAAGACCCCCAAATCAAAAGCAGGCATGTGTGAGCTGTGTAACACGGTTTGTTAGGAAGCATGGACCCTGAAACAGTGCTTCCCTACCTCAGGGCAGCTGCACTTTCTGTTTCAGTTAAGCTTGTAATGCTCTTGCCCAGAGCCTTTGCAGGGCTGGCTTGCTGTCAAGCTTTCAGTCTCAAATGAAATATTTAGGTAGGATTTTTTAATAATCTAACTTCAAGGTAATGTACTTCAATTGTTTATTTGTCTATTTATTTATTTATTTATTTATCCATTCATTTATTTATTTTAAAGTTTTCATTATGCCCAAGGACTTTTTTTTTTTTTTAAAGAAGAGTCCAGCACGGTGGGACTGTGGGGACTGTCCCGCTTGTCTGTAGTGTTTCTCAGACTTTAGCATGTGTTCCTCCTGGTCATGTGGAAGTCCTTTAGTTAAACAGAAGTTTGGCCTCCTGCCCTCTAATCAGTGAGGCAGGGGAGAGTTTGGGGGTTTGGACTTACAGAAGCATTTTAGATGATGCTGTGGTCTGTAAACCCAACCTGAGAACCCCAGCGTCAGAGGTCCTAGACTTTCAGGCCTAGACATGTCTACTTCTTATGACTTATAATGGTTTCTTCCCTTCCTTGGTTTGCGTGTTTTGTTTCCTGCTGTCACAATAGGCTGTCTTGGAAGGAAAGACATGCTGCCTTTCCCTTAGGAGTCCAGCCTGGAGCAAGTGCTTTGTAGAAGCTTGAGGTGAAAGCTGAAAGAATGAAGCAAGAAAACCTTGTCCCTTATAGTCCTCCATATGAGCCCTTCTTTTTTCCTTTTTATGTCTATGTGTAGGTGCATGTTTGCATGTGTGTGCACACATGTGTAGATGGTTGTTTACATTTGTGTACATGTATGTGTAGATGCATGTTCATGGGTGTAGGTACCCCTGAGGGCGGGTTATGGAGGCTAGAAGTTGATGTGGGGTATCTTCCTCAGGTGCTCTCCACTTGATTTTACTGAGGCAAGGTCTCTCTTGCTCATTCTGCTAGTGTAGCTAGCCTTCTTGTCTTGGGAAGCCCTGCCACTGCTTCCAAGTGCTGGGACTACAGGTGGGATGCTATGCCCATCTGGCTTTGTTTTGTGGGTTATGGGGATTAGAACTCGAGTCCTCATGCTTGTGTAGCGAGCCATCTCCTCAATCCATGCATTCTGTTAAAACTTGATTTAATTAATTATTTTGCATTTACTGGCTTGATTTTTTTTCCCCACACACTATATTTTTTATCATATTTTTCCCTCCCTCTACTTTTCCCAGATCCTTCCTACCTACCACTAAAACTTCATGTTTTTTCTTTCTGTCACTTGTAAAAAACAAACAAACAAGCAAACAACAAGCAAACAAACAAACAAACAATAAGCAAACAACAAGCAACCAAATAAACAGACAAAAAACTTAAAAGACAAAAAAAAACAAAAAAAAACTGGAGGCCAGTTTGTGCTGGCTAATGGCTAACTACTCCTGAGCATACGGCCTGCCTGCCCTGGAGTCAGGTAAATTTCATATATTACTTCCTTTCTTTTGACCAAAAATATAAACTAGACTGTCTTCCCCAGGAACGCTCCTCTGTTCTAGAAACTTCTTCATGCTCCATAGTTTATTAAATGATAGTAGTCTGTTTTTATCTGTGTGTGTTATGTGTAATAAAGTTTGCTGTGAAGATCTTTACCAGCACCATTGACAATGCTATTCATCTGTTACTACTCTTTCTAATGTATTTTCACAATCCTGAACAGAAACTCTGTGCCTGTCACTCGGTAATTCTGTGTCCTTCTTCTCAAATGTATGTGAATTATTTTCCTTCTATACATTTCTGTAATTAAAATCATGTCATAGTTTCCTTTACATCTGGCTTATTTCACTTAGCATAAGATTTCAAGTCATCTTGTGGCATCTGTCAGGATTCCCTTTTTAATGTCCAAACAATATTACATCAGATGTTTACACCATATGGTACTTAACAGTCACACCATGGCTTTGCCCAGATCTTTTCCAACCCTTTGGCTGTTGTAGATATAGCTTTGGTGGACACTGTTATTAAATTATCTGATTTCAGCTCATTTGTGCAAATGTGAAATTGCCAAGCGATTTGGTAATTCTTTGCGTGTGTGTGTGTGTGTGTGTGTGTCTGTGTGTGTGTGTGTGTGTGTGTGTGTGTGTGTGTATGTGTAGTATATGCATGTATATATGTTGGTGTGTTTGCCCTTCTATGTGAATGTGAAGAACAGAGGCTGGCATCAGATATCTATTGCTACCTGCCTTGTTTTTTGAGACAGAATCTCTTTCTAATTTTAGAGTTTGCCCTTTTGGATAGAGTAGCTGGCCAGTGAGCCCCTGAGATCCACCTGAGTGTGCTCTACCACCTAGTGCTGGGGTTAAAGAAGTGTGTTGCCCTGAGACACGCTAGACAGCCAAACACTAATCCTCATGCTCTTTACACACTGCACAATTTTTCCAGCAGCCACTGAAGTTTTCTGGGGCATCATTTTCATGGCCCGCCCCCCAGTAGCATAGGAAGGTTATGGTTTCCCCACACCCTAGAAATTTCATTTTTTTCTATCTTTCCAGTAGTAGCCATTGGGTGTGGGCTGTGGAATGTCATTGTGATTTTGTGTTTTCTAGTGACAAGTGAGCATCTTGTGATATACCTCATAGCCGTTTGTTTCAGAGTCGAAGGTCTGTTTTGAAATTGGATTATTTGTGTGCCATTGGATTCAGGTGGCACCCTGTAGCAGGAATGGCAGGGCCACTTCTATGTAAATGCTAGGGGCCACACAGCCACAAAAGCATCTCCTGCAAGAGTACCTAATTGAGGACTGCCTGAGAGACCAAGGATTGCTGGTGCAGACAGTGCCAGCTAACTGGGAGCTGCTGTTTAGAAGAGATGCTTTCTTGGGACCAATGGGGCGTGGGTGAAGGATATTAAAGGAGCTTGCAGGAGTGTTCAGATGAGCTTGTGCTGCGTTTCTAACCTGCTCCTGGAGCTTGTCTCACTGACTCTGTGCCACTTCCAACCACCAAGGGCAGCTACGGTCAGTGGGTGAGTAGTCCAGGGCACAGGCAACAGGGCCCTAATTGAGTATGACTGTCATCTTCACACAATTTCAATACTAGTCATTTTCCCATGGGTATCTCCATTCTAAGCCAACCTTTTGCTTTCTCATTATATCTGTTTGGTTTACAAAAATGAAGATCCAGTTGCTCATGATTTTGGTGTCTTAGCTAAGGCTCTATATCGAAGTCCACAATTATGTAAGCTGGCCTGAGGCTCTTTGGTGAGAGGGATCACTCAGCTCTTTGCTTCAGGCAGCACACAGCTATGAGTCTCCCTAGATATATGTAAAGTGGTGTATACACTCCACAGCTCTGTCTGGAGCTTGACAAGGGTTCCTGTGACAAAATAAATAGCAAAGAGTGTTTAGGTATAACACAAGTTACTGGTTGATTGTTTAGGGCTCCAGCTGACATGTCCCTTCTCCATACCTTCTTAAAAGTGTCATGGCGTCACTGCATGTCCAGATTCTGAACATGCAGACTAAGCTTGGTGGAATTTCTGTCCTCCTTGTAAGACTTTTCAGATCGGTTGCATTATTCACCAAACTCCTTAGGGATTTTGAAGGCATGTTCATCATTTGGCCTTGTTTTGAAATGTGAAACTAACTAGCAATGCATATGCATATTCTGGAACTTTCCTTATTGCTATGTAAAAGGAAAACTTCAAGCACCATTTGGAAATAAATTGTCCCTGTGGTTCCTAATGGGAAGATGGGTATTATATATCACATGGTATTAAGGAAGTGACCCTGGTGAGGAGGAAGCAGGAATGGCTGGGCTGGGAAACAGAAGCAGTTCTCTCTTCTTCTGGGTCAGAAGAGACTAGGAAATGTATCAATTGATTTTTAAAACAGTTGGTAGATGAGGAGTCTCCTTTAAAAAGTGTCAGGAGAAATATTGACAGCCAAGAGCACAGAGAATCCATTGCCATGTTCTCAAGGTAGCAAAGCCCTAGCTTCAACCAGCAGCAGAAGGCACAGACTGCACTGACAATGGGTTCCTGGATCTCATTTCCCCATCAGAGTCCAGCCCTGTTCTAGACTCTGCTCTAGACCGGATGGGCTCATTCAAATCGTTTGGCCCTGTAACACTTGGGCATTTACAACGCCTCCCATGCACTCCCTGTCTGAATCCTGGGCTCTCCGAGGATGGAAAAGCCCAAACTAGAATTTATCAGCTCCATAGGTCATCTGAGCTTCCAGTTTGTGGAGATGACAGTTCTATGTCTTGAGCTTGGTGGCCTCTGCATGTGAAGCTTTGGAGGTCTCAACAGAGCCAACCCCAGTACTCGACACAGCAAAGCACTGTGAAAGATACTTGTTTTCATGCATGGGTCACCAGAGAAGCCATGCAGCCCTAAAACCACGTAAACGGCCTTTTCCATTTTGCATTCTCTGGACTCAGCTCATCAAAACTGAGACTCCTCTGGGGAGGTGGAAAAGACATGGGGTGAGGGGAGGTAACTGGTAACAAAGAAAATTCTTCTAAGCCCCCCCGAGATAGGTATTGGACATTGGGAGTCCCATGATGGAAGTTTCAGGGTGTATGTTGCATGGTGTTCAAGGGAAAACACATCCATGGACAGGGAAGGACTTTCTTTCTGCTGGTTGCCTTGCTTGGTTCTGTGGGAATGAACCGTCTGAGCCTGCAGATTGAATCACCATGGTCTTGGCCACGGGCATTGATATGGATCTAATCCTGAGCTGGAGAAAAGTAGAAGACAACGTGGTTGTCCTGGCTACAGAGATAATGGGTGTCTGATGGAATCTTCCAGCTTCTCCCAGGGTAGAGATCTCTGAGTTCCCATTTCCATGGTACAGGTTGCCAAGATAGTGATTAAGTGGGGCTCAGAGCCAAAGATCAGTTGTCCTAACGGCTCCACAGCAGCGGACTTCTCCGAGCTTTCTGTCTTTGTCTGTGAAATATGAATAGCAATCCCACTCATCTCATAGGTCCTTTTTAAAATTTATTAATTCATTTATTTATTCACTTTATATTTCGATTGCAACCCTCACTTCCTCCTCTCCTCCTAGTCCTTACAAATCCCTCTCCTTAATGTTCCTTCCCCTTCTCCTGAAAGAAGGGGAAGCCCCCACCTTGGATACCGTCCCACCTGGGGGCATCTAGTCTCCAAAGGACTAAGCCCTCCTCTCCCACTGAGACCCAACCAGGCAGTCCAGGTAAGGAAAGGGGATCCAATGGCAGGCAAC
This sequence comes from Arvicanthis niloticus, assembly GCF_011762505.2. Lineage (NCBI taxonomy): Eukaryota > Metazoa > Chordata > Mammalia > Rodentia > Muridae > Arvicanthis > Arvicanthis niloticus. Next base: position 40,597,176 of record NC_047666.1, read on the forward strand.
AGAGTCCTACTCCAATTGCTAGGCTTCTCACATGAAGCCCAAGCTGCACATCTGCTACAAATGTGTAGGGATCTTAGGTCCAGCCCCTGCATGGTGTTTTATTGGTGATTCGGTTTCTGTGAGCTCCCATGGGCTCATGCTAGTTGACTTTGTATGTCTTCTTGAGGTGTCCTTCCCTCCTGTGCCTTCCTCAATGCTATCCCCCACTCTGCCACAAGACTCCCTGAGTTCTGCCTGATACTTGACATCTATTTATTTTATGTTTATGCACATGTGTTCTTGTGTGGAGGTCAGAGGAGAAATTGTGGGAGTTGGTTCTCTCTCCACCATGTGGGCCCCAGAAATTGAACACAAGTCACTAGGCTTGGCTGCAAATATTTTTACCTGCTCAGCCCTAGACTGAGGGACATTGGGAAAGTCTGGCAAATCTATGGGGTTCTTAAGGATTTTAGTGAGATGACTTACCGAATTAGAGATTATGTTTCCACTTGGGAAACCTGCGAAGGAAGGGTCATTATTTCCAAAGAACGCTAGTGTACCAAGGTCAGTTCCTGCTGGTTAAAAGGAAAACCTAGTTACAGGCCCATATCCTCATAGACCATGCCCTTTGAGGATCATTGTAACTGGAAGCTAAAGAGAAAGCAGACCATTTACACAGAAAACTCCATCTGAATAAAACCCAAAGAAGCATGCTTTGTTCTGAAAGTGCTTCAGGGGAATTCACATTTAATCAAAATTGAAGACCACAGCATTTGCATGAGAATTCTTGCATCTTATCTCATTTTAGTGATTTCCTGTTAATTAGTTGATGCTCCACAGAAATCCTGAAATGCTCGAATAATAGGGAAACAGAAATAAAGCCCCGGTGTTGGGACGGCTTAAGGCAGAATTAAGTTTGCTTCCTTGGTTTGGGGCAATTTTGCTAACAAGTAACCTGTAACCTACTTCTGAAGGCTACAAGGACATAATTATTTGGTTAATTTTCATACTTCCGTTTATAATCCTAATTAGTTCTCCAACTAATGTTCCCTAGGCTATATAGAGCCCTGCCTCAGCATATTTGGGATTCTTGCTTTTTGGATTCTCTTGTTTCCATTAAAGAGATGAAAAACTTCATGCATATCCCCTATTGCTATTTTTGCACATTGCCACGTGTTCTTGCTAGGAGAGTTAGACTATCCTGTGACTTAGAGCTCCAGAGGGAACTCTGTGAAATGCCTGCTACTTTAAGAGCAATAGCTTTTACTGGCATCATGAATGCATTACAAATATTATGAACATAATCTGGGCAATGTTGGTTTGCTCCCTGAGTAGATGCTGGAACAGTGATAAACGTCTGAAAGCTTTGACACTGGGAGTGCCAATTCCAGTCACTTACTGGGCAAAATTCTTTTCTAAAAAAAAAAAAAAAAAAAAAAAAATTAAATTTTTTTCTTGTTATTTTATGTGTGTGCATTTTGTTCTCATGTATGTCTATATATTGCATGCATGCTCAGTGCTCACATAGGCCAGATGAGGGCAACAGATCCTCTGGAATTGGAGTTATAGACGCTGGTTGTGAGCTGCCATGTAGGTGCTGGGAATCAAACCTGGGGCCTCTAGGAAAGCAGCCAGTGTTTTTAACTGTCCTAAATTCCATATTCTTATTATAAATTCTCTTAAGCTCTAAAATTTTGATCACATGTACATGTGTGTATGTGTTGGTGGCTTCCTGCATGTGAAGTGGGTGTGGGCCATCCAAAGTGGGTGAATGTTGGGACTGAATGCCAGTCCTTGGCAAGAGCAGTGAGTTCTCTTCGTGGCTGAGCCATCTCTCTAGGAGAAATTCTTATTGTGTGTTTAAATTGTTGATATAAACCAACTAACTTTGAAGAACTTATCCAAGAGTTTAGTGATGTCTTCTACACACACACACACACACACACACACACCAATACTGTCTATTTTAGTAGTGTTCAGTAGAAATATAATGTGGACCACATATAAAAACTTTGGGTGTTTTCTTGTATGTATGTGCTTACATGTATGTGCACATGTGCATGTAAATTCATGTGAGGGCCACTGGTTAATGTTGGGTGCATTCCTCTAATGCTCCCAAGCTACTTTTTTTCCCAAGGTCTCTCGTTGATTTTAGAGCTCACTGATTGACCAGACATGCCGGCCAGTGAGCACCAGAGCTTCCCTTGTCTCTGACATCCCTGCCATCCCTCCCGTCCCCATCCTCACACACCAAGTTCCACCATTATAGGCATGAGTCACTGTGCCCAGCTTTTACGTGGGTACTCAAGATCTGAACTGGAGGCCTGATGTTCCTTCAGTGGGCTCTTTACAGACAGAACCATCTCCCCAGCCCCTACAGATGACGTTTAAAAGTGTTGTTGTAGTCTCAGTTGCAAAGTGAAACTAATTGTATGTTTTATTTAACCCAACATAGGTGAAATTACTGTAATTGCATTAGAAATTACTGCATTTTTTCCCACAGAAATTATTATAAAACTTTGTATGATTTTGAAAAAGTATGGTATTTTTCAAATCCATTTCCATTTGGATTAACCATATTTTATTCATTGATTTTTTTGTTTGTTTTTGGTAGTGCTGCGTATACCACTCACGGACTCATGCTTTAGCTTCACCGTACGTTAACTGCTTAGTAGCTGGTTGCGGCTAGTGGCTACTGGATTCAATAGCATAGCTCTGGATGCTCAATAAAGACTCATTCTACAAAGAGTTAAAACCAGAGGTATCCAGGCAGTGGAGTGGTTATACTGGAGAATGAAGAGCCTGTATGTACTCACACTTCCTAAAGTTAAGTAGCTATGAGCAAAGCCGTTAGCATAATGCCCTAAGATTGTAGGGACCAGTGATTAAGGTGAGTTTTAATGATCTCAAAGGCTGTGGCTGTCATAGGGAAAATGTCGTCCTTGATATTCAAAGTAGGGATTCAGCTCAAACAGCTCTGCAGGATTCAACCACAAAGCGAAATAGGAATCCATGTGGCTTATATTTTGATCTAAACCCGGGCTTCTTATGTGAACAAAAGCCCATGACTGGTACCGAGGGCTCTGTAACACCTCCAAAATTGTATGAAATTTACATGTTATAGAAGTACTTCTTGTTTTATTCCCTGAAGAGAGACCCGTGGCTTCTATCAGATTCCCAAATGTGCCCTAGAAGCGAGGCTAGAGGGCGAGTAGAAAGACATCTCGGTAACAGCACATGTTATTCACACGGGCTCTAGGGTTTCTCAATCGAAGTGGGAGAGTGTTCTCACTCTTACCCCGAGACATCCCTGGATTTGCCCGTTAGCTTGGAAAGTATGTATCACAAGGCCCTCGGGAGCACAGGCTCACAGAAGAAATGGTAGATTCATGTTTCCTGGCTTAGACTCACTCTGGGGCATCAATTAGTGGGATGCTTGCAGTGTTTGGTGGAGAGTGCAGGATAAAGTGCATGGAAGTTGCCTGTTCACACGCACACTACCTGTCCCCTGAGTATGAGCTGCTAAGGCATGTGGGACCAGCTGCTGCGTTCTGAATTCAAGCTTGGTTATTAATGAGCTACCCTGTGTTTCTTGCTTCCTGTGTCCTTCTGATCGACAATATCATGAGTCTGATATTTTAGTTGAGTTGCTACCTTAGAGAAACTCCAGACTGCACCACCCGAACATGACGTGTAGTTGGAAACCTAGAACAGCAGCTTTAAGGTGTTCTTCCTAAGTGTGCAGGCTGGCCCCTACCCTTGGAGGGATTCCATGAGCCCAGATGAGAAGTGCCCCTATTTGTCTTTGACATGTCCTGACTACTTAGGTTCCATCCTAAGTAGTCTCTTTGTTCATGGGTCATGCATGCAACTCTTGCTATTAATGAGAGAAATGGGAGTACAGCTATTTTCTAAATAAAGGTCACATGTATGCTTTCCTGTGCTTTATAGCAATTTATCAGACAGATGTTTGTATTCTGTGAAATATTTTCTAGAGCTTAGGAGGTCGGAGTGCTGGGGACAGAAAGCAGCTTGGGAGTGGGTGGTCGTCTGTGGAAAACTAAACCTGGGGACTACTGGGACTTTAAATCCTAACAGTGGACTTTGCAAAACTTGATTCACCGTGCAGAGCTGATTAGACTTATGCAGTAGATATAATTATCTTAGCAATGCCTGGTTCTAGAAGAGGTAGCAAACAGATATTTTACTAGTGATGAGTCATTTTCCCAGTGTTTTATTTTCATTAACTCATTTTATTACAAGTGTAACTAGTAATTAGTCTTAAGATTCCAGCCCCAAAGGAGAGATTTGGGCTCAAATGGGGTCTGTGGGAAGAAATCGTTGTCTGAGATGCCTAGGACACCTTCTTGCCATTTCAATCAAAATTTCAATTAAATCAGTGAGTAAACCAGATGGCTGGCGTGACGGCAAATAAAAATGATGCCCTTCCTAATCTTATCTTTAGTTTCATTTTTCAGTGGGCATTACAGCTGAAATTGGTGTAAACAGCGTAATTAGGGAACACTGGTAGCAAGCCCTCCGCTCAGGAGCTTGAGAGTCGCAGTAGCCTGGCTGAGAACCTGGTTCCCAGCCCAGCTACTTTAGTGACCCCTGCGATGCTAGAACACTACTGACCGGTGGATGGACACATCTCAGAGATGGAAAGCCGGACAAGATGTTGGCTAGGATGGGCAGAGTAGTGTTTGAGTAACCAAAGCACTTTCCTGTAAACATAACCCTGGCAGAGACACTTGCTCACAAGTTTTCCTATTCATAGGACGTAGGGCTGGGTTGAAGCTCCCTGGGAGGCAGGGTGCCAAAGCCCAGGAGGATATGCTATATCTGATCCCTTATTCTTTGCCACCAGTCCTTCCTTGCTTTTTCATCCGTCTCTAGGCTGAATGGAGGAATCTGATGGTCTGAAAGGCATAAGAGACAGCAGGTGACGCAAACCAACAAAGGGGTGGGGAATCAACACTGCAAAATAAACACCCGTGTCAAAGCATGTCAAATAGAAAATAATAATTTATTTTAACTTCATTTTACTTGATGTTTGTAACTAATCATGATTCTGTGAACTTGCTTGGTTAAGTCTGTCCCTTCCAATCTACAAAGCAAAGTTCTACAACAATGAGCACTTAAAACTCCACAAACGGTCTCCGTCCACGACTCCCCTGTACATGCAAATGCTTCCAACAGGCGGCAATATTTGCAAACATGCTTTAAGCGTCCACAAAGCTGCAGGAAATTTTGCTTTCTGTTAAAACCTTGACACTCTTCTTGGGAACCTTAACCAGAAAAATGTTAAAAATGGATATCTGGACTAGAAACACTGCTAGTTTGGTTATTTGTGTGTGTGTGTGTGTGTGTGTGTAATCACCAACCAGACTTTGGTGGGTTTGTGTTGAAACCCCAACTGATATATAAGCTGTATGAATGAATGGTGACTTGTATGAAACACATTCAGCGAAGTGACATTACAAAATAGGGTCCCATTAAAAATACATACTGGCAGTTGCATTTTGTTTTAGGCAGAAAAAAAGCGTGTTTAACCTTCTTTTATATGAATATAGTTTAAACAAATTATTCTGTGAAAGTATGCTTAATAAAAGATCTTTTGGAAATTTAAACACTTTATGAAAAAGGTTAACAAGTAAAAAATTACCATTGCTATTTGAAAAAACGCTGCTTGTTAATATTGCCTTCTAAGAGAGTAAGGGTGCATTTCCCTCCACTGAAAACAGAGCCAGGACACCCAAAGTTGTAGGAGTGGCAAATTTAGACTATCAACATGATGGCCGGGCTTATATATACAAAAACTTGCCGCATTGAACGAGGCAGGGATGTCTACCCCAATGGTAGTGGTCTCTCGTATGTACACAAGTGAGAGTTATACAGTAGTCACGGACAGGAAGGAATTGTATACCCTAGTGCCATCTGGCGATTTCGTGCCATGGGTTAAGAGTTCTTGGATAGTCATCCAATTGTCAAAGATCTTTTTGTTCCTCTTCTTCATCATCTTTTTGTGGCTCAGTTCCAGGATGTTCATCTCCTTCCTGTCGTCGGAGGCCTGCTGCTCCTTCAGACAATCCAGCCTGCTCTGCATCATAAACTCGCGCCTCCGCCTCTGCTCCTTGGCCTTCACCAGATGTTGCTTGCGCTCCTCTTTGCTCCAGTAGCGCCCCATCTTCATCTCGCTCATGGCATCATCATCCGTGGTCAGGCCACTGCGTTCCTCGCGGATCTTCAGCGCACGCTCCCGCAGCAGCCTGTCACGCACCGGCCTCTTGGTGATGTATCGCGTCCCATCACTGCGGATCTTCACTTTCCACTCCATCCTGGGTTCAGCTGAGTTAGAAGAGTTCAAGTCCTTGCACATGCTCACCAGGCTCATCTGGCTCTGCGCATACTCCACGGCTGACTTCTGCTGGATTAGGTGCATGTAGCTCTGGTAGTGTTGCGCGTGGGCTGGGATGTGTGCGTGTTTGTATGGGGAGTGATGGTAAGAGGGCAGGTAGGCACTGCCTAGCTTTGGGCTGGCGGTGGGGCTCCTGCTGCCATCGCTAACTCGGCGCTCTTTGATCTCCAAAGCCTGGCTGGGGTCCAGCTCTTTGGCGCTAGAGTTGTAGTTTGGGGTGCTTACTTCGGGATCCTCGGTGATGGCGAGCAGATTCTTGGGGGATGGCCTGTAAGCTTCAATGTTAGCTGTGGCCCCTTCACTACTGCCCTCGGCCACTCTCCGCAGGGAGTTGTCCGGAGAGATCTCCAGGGTGAGTGGGGTACTCCTGCAGCTCTCCCCAGTGTTGTAGGCGCTTGAACTATCCTTGTCTGACTTTTCCGGCAGCTCAGTGATGTCTGAGAGCTCATGGCGGCGCACGTCCACGCTGGTGTTGTAGTTGCGGAAGCCACTGTGGTGCAGCATCCAGGACTCACGGTACTGCTCCTTGAGCTGCTGCATCTTGTGCGCGCGCACGATGCTCAGGCACTCCAGCTCGATGCTGCGCAACTCCTCATTCAGTAGCTCCAGCTCCTTGTCCACGCTCTCAGGGTCACTCTTGCCAGCAGCATCCAGCGGGCTGCTGGGGTAGTACAGGCTGTAGGGGCTGGTGCTCTGCACCTGGCACTTGAGCTCCAGCAGCTCGCGGAAACGCTCACACTCATCCTCTGGGATGCCCAGGTAGTCCACATCGGTACAGTCTGCAGAGATGAAGGACTCGTTGCTGAAAGGCAGGTCGCCACTGCCCAGGGTGTCCTGGCTACAGGTCAGCTTCCTCTGGCCCGCCAGCGGGTTGGAGGAGGCCGTGGCATCTTCACCATTATTCTCTTGTTCTGAGCTCTCGTCATTGCGGGTACTCTCATCCGTCCGCCCCACACCACTGTCTTTCTCATGCTGGTTGGATAAGATGGTGGCTGTGTCTGTGGTCCCACCGTCTTCCTCATGCTTCTTCTATATCAGAGAAAGGGACAAGAACAACCAGTTCATGAAAAGTCTGGGGCAGGGGTTGGGGACGGTGGGAGTTGGGAGGAGGAGGAGGAGGAGGAGGAGAAGGAGGAGGAGGAGGAGGAGGAACCCAGTATGATCTTTTTGTGTAGAACAGGAGTTTATATTAAGCTCTAAATTCCTAAGGCTGACCTGTAGCATTTGAGGGACCTATCTCTATGAGTCTAGGCTGGACCTGTACCCTTACTTTTTTTTTTTTTTTTTTTTTTTTGTGTAGAACAGGAGTTTATATTAAGCTCTAAATACCTAAGGCTGACCTGTAGCATTTGAGGGACCTATCTCTATGAGTCTAGGCTGGACCTGTACCCTTACTTTTTCAATCTATAAAATGGGGAAGATAATAACTAAATATTAAAGGAATTTGTAGGTAGGAAGAATGTGTAAGTTCTCCTAAGCGACTCAGTAAATGGGTAATTAGGATTCTGACAGTGGCGTGGGAGGGAGCTGCAGGCCTCTTAATCATAGAATTGCTTTACTTTCAAAGGTGTGATGTAATTGTATTTTCTAGTGAACACCAACAGAGTAGCATCAATGTCTCTGCTTTGTGTATTTTAAACCATAAAAGCTTTATAACCTAGGTGAGGTGGTGGGTACCTGTAATCCCAGCACTAGGGAGACTGATTGCTTTGAGTTTGGAATTCACTATTAACTATGTAGCCATTTCCACCTTTGAGCTTGGTGAAGGAACCTATCAGCCTACTCAAACAGGAAAAGCTCTTAGGCAGGAGTTTTCTGATGGTCTTCAGCATCTTGGAAGGTGCACGCTCTCCTTAGCTGGGGTGGCGTGGGGCTTCCCCAGGGTTACCTGTTGCAGCACACTGGCTGTGAACTGCATGGCCTGGTGATGCTGTTCCTCAAGCATGTCCATGTGTAAGTCATCCAGAAAGTCGTTCCTGTCATCATCCATCCAGCCCTCATCCAGCTAGGAGAAGAACAGTGACAAACAAGTCAGAGTCTTTATTGTCAACTTGAACTTAGAATCACCGTAGATACACACCTACGCTGGATTCACTTCTCGGCTCATGATTGAACACAATGCAGATAGCCGCTTCATACCCTGCTTAGTCCCTCCTGACATGCTAGACTGTCCCCTCAAACTGAATCAGAGTAAGCCCTTCCTCCCTGAAGTTGCCTGGAGAGGTATTTTGTCACAGCAAGGAGGCTTTGTTTTTTTGTTATGTTTTTTTTTTTTTTTTTCCCAGAAAGAGGAATTGTAGGGCTCTCTCCAGGAGGCATCAAAAAGCAGTTCTGTCTATAGGCTTGGAAAGGACTTCATCAGACTGAAGGAACTCCAACCCTACACCACACTAGGGAAGCTTCTAATACCACTCCCCCACTCCTGCTTTGCTACTTTGTATCAAGACTCAGTGGTTAATGCAGTTAGTTACTATTTGTAACTAATTTATTTCCCTTCAATGTACTAATAAGTGGGACTCAGATCCAGGCTGGAAGGGGCATCTGTAAACCCTGCTATGATTCTTTTATTAGTCAGCCTGTGGTGGGTAGGTCTGTCAGGCTGCTTAACTGGATACAAAGTCACAGCAAGTACCAGTTCAAGGTGGCATGCACCTTTAAGCTCAGATGCAATACTCTGACATTGTTCTGCAGGGTTAGAGACTTGGTTTTGATTATAAAAATTTAACCTACTTAATTCATAGGACATTGACTTACCTGGAGCTCGGGCCTTGCTATCAGCAATGAAAAGTTCTTATTTTCTTCACTGGTTAGAAGAGCCACGGCCTCTTCACGGTTCTGAACTTCTATGCCATTAATCTGAAAGCATAAGGGAGGGAAGGTGTAGATAGTCAGGGATATGGCTGCATGGAGCAGAAGCTTCCAGTCTTGCTTCAGAACTGCAGTTGCCACCATTCACTCAAAACATGGATTCCATTTAGTTTGTAAAGAATGTTGATTTCTTGAAAGAAGGGCCTTGCTTAGCCTGAGGCAGCCATGATGTGGAGGAATTCAGGATATGATCCAGAAAACTGCTGCTCCAGCCACATCTGAGCCCTGAAATCTGACATCGTGTTTGGACAGGAGAATAAATGGAAAAAATAAAGTGGATATTTCCTATTTACAGGAGAGAAAAGCAGCAGGGTGCCTGCTGGGAATGAGAGGAGTGGGCAGCAGAGAAGGGACCGGCTGTGTATACGTGGGCTGTGTGTGTCTAGTTTAGCAGGCTTGACGGCGAGTCAAGTGGGGATGGCTCTCACCTTCACACCGACAACCCTCTGGCAGGACATCTGTCTGCCTGTCTCAGCAACTTTGAGTTCTGCAAATTTTTGTTCCTGGGCTGATATTCCTCCAGGGACACCATGGCAGTCCTGCTGACTTGGAAGTTGAGCCCTTCACCCGACTTTGCCACTTTATGTCAAAGAACCAAGAGGTGGCAAAGCCAGAGACACTGCAGATTGTCATTATCCAAGCTGATTACACAACGGATACAGGGAAGGGTATGTCTGTAACCCAGGCAGGACTCTGGGGCATGTTTTACTACTTCCACTTCCTGTTTTCAATGGTAACGGTTCTCAGAAAACTGTAGCAACAAAACGTATGCTGAGGATTATGGCCCTGAGGTGAGAGGGTCTGGGTCTTGTTCCTAGGGAAACTCAGCTGTCCAGGTTCATGCTAAAGGCTGGAGAAACACAATATAGAGTGTGGTGGGAAACGAAGACTCTACATCGTGGCTTGTGAAATGGGGAAAATAAAAAGATTAGAAAGGTGAAGATAAAGCTGAGAAGAGCCAGAAAGAGAAGCCACAGGCTCTGTGACCCTACAAAAAGCCACGGGGCTGATGGACATCAAACGATAGGATGCTTGAATAGCATGAAGGAAGGCCTGGCTTCCATCCACAGCACCGTCTCCAACCACGCATGCACGGAGTGGAGACAGGAGAATCAGAAGTTTATGTTTGTCTTTACATTGTGAGTTTGATCTAACCTGGACTCCTTGAATACCTCTCCCCCCCCCCCCCAAACAATTATAGCTGGAAGAAAGAAGTAAGCAGCCTTATTTTGCCTAACCAGAACAACAGGATTCAAGGTAAAGATGTAACCCTTCGAACAGAGTCTATAGGACAGGTAAATGTGGAATTTGGAAATTTCAGACTTCTCAGAGGTATTTGGTCCAAAATCTGGGAGAGCTTGGTCTGTCTTCGCTCCCCCCCCCGCCCCCCCCCCCCCCGTGTGTGACTAGCTAATTAGTCTCATTCACTAATCTCACATGGGTGGTCTCACTACTTGGCTGAATTCCTGGTTCCTGTTCTTAAACCTCTCCTGCATTTCCAACCTGAGAGCTATTTCTGGAACTCACTTCTTTGCTGAAGGTGTGCATCCATGGAAAGTGCACCTACCTGGATGATGCGGTCTCCTTCACGGATCCGTCCGTCCTTGGCTGCAATGCTGTTAGGGTCAATCTGAAACACACAGTGGACAGCCTCAGCAAGGACACAGGCAAAGGCTGTCTTTAACACAGTATCATACATGTCCTTGCCTTTCTGTGTTGAACAGATTTACAGACAGGACTTAGCACAGGGAGAAAGAAATGAGCTATCTGTTTTAAGCCCCTCCCAGGGACTCTCAGAACTCAGCTTGTGACAGAGGATTGGGCTCAGAGCTGTAGACCTGAGCTGGAGAAGAGGCAAAGGCGACTTCAGGGATACAGAGTAGCTAGAAGCAAGTCAGTGATACAGATCAGGTGAGAGGACACCCTTAGGTGTGCTGCCTGGTAGCCCTGATGTGATGGCTTTCATACCACATCTTGTTATCAAAATTTGGAAGACAGCTGTCTAACTGGGACAAATGGGACTGAGGATAACAGGGGTGCCCTAAAACATGCTGACATGACATGCAAAGATTGGTGGGTGGTGCTTATCCAATGAGTTGACTGTGCAGTCTTTAGCAGATATGGCTCTTGGCCCAGCCCATAGAGACAGATTTGATTTCTTTGGGAAATTGGTTTTCTGCAATCACAAGGAAGGACGGCACATGCATAGGAAAGTGTTCATAGTGAAGTCAATTTCTCCACTCCGCCTCTTCTAGAAAGATCACTACATATTTCATCTCTGTACTTTGATAGGTCTATGTAATTTTGTAAGTTACGTTTGATGTATATGAACTCAACTGTGTATACTATGATGGTAGGAGAGACTTTAAAAGATATCCGTCTCTCTGTCTCCCACTGCACGCGAGCTGGGTGAGTGTGAGGCTGCTCTTCCCTTGGGGATGAGCACGCAGACCATGGAAACGACTCCATTTTATGGTTGGTTTGCGGCTTCTCAAGGGTAATTTTGCCTTATGTACCGACATTAGGACATTAACCCCTGTGTAAAGATGTAACTCCACGGAGTGTGATGAAGGGGGGCGGGGCATGTGTTCTGTATCTTTCCGAAGATCCTCTTGAGGAGCAAGGTCTAGGGTTTCTGAACAAAAACAAAGAAAAATAAAACCCCACTGTTTTGGCTTTGAGAGGTTAATTCTCAAACCTTAGCCTTCGTACCTCGCTTATATAAATCCCGATGTCATCTTCGTCATCTGTCCGGTAGCACACAGTGAGGCCCAGCTTGTCCTGGCTGTTCATCCTGTAGAGGCCCACTTCCTACACAAAGAAAACCTTCTCTGTGAGATTCCAGCAGGAAAGGGGAGCTGGGGCATGTCAAATGCTTTGAAAATATTTGGTTTAAATGATGAACTGGATTTCTTTGCATTGGACTGTGTAGAGCCAGTTAACTTACCAAACAAAAAGTGATTATGGACATGGGATCAATGCCCTGGGCATTTCTGACCTCTCAGTCAATATAAAGTCATTTTGAAAATAGTTATTTTATTGATCCTCCCCAAGAAAAATTACCCATATTTCAGTCAGCGTCAGGACCGCAGGGGCAGGGCTTTTAAAAAGCATTCTTTCAATGTCTGCCACAAACAATAATATTTCCACACCCCGAATGTTCCAGCCACTTCGGTACAAATGTTTCTGGCATGTTGGGCTAGATCATCTCACGCTGAGCCCCTTAATATGCACAGGCGTAGAACGTGCAAACAGATTACGCATAAATTGATCTGAGAAGGAGAGTAACGTGATAGTGTGCAATTAATGCTTTCTCCAACAGCTGCGATATTTACAGTCGAGAATTAGTTTCAGCCACTGTTCCTGCAAATTAAGAAAGGTAAAATAGCAAACTGAGCCCAATGTTGGGACCCACGGTGACAGGCAATGTTATTGTTTGTGCCAATTAGTCTGTGCTTCCGAATGATGTCAGAACTTTGAAAACCTTGGGAGTTCTGGGAGGATACTTCTGGCTCTCTGCGAGTGGTTTCCAAGCCTTTCACTCTGAGTGCCACTCACTCTGCCAGTGACTCATGTAGGGTTGGCACAGCTGCAAGCTCTGGGGTCCATTTGAGGGGCCACCTGCTAATAAGCGATCCAGCCAGCTCTTTGGTCTGAGTTTTACAGTTTCTCCTGGGTAACCAGGAGTGGGGGAAGGGCTCTGAGATGGCAGTTGCAGGCTACTCTATGAGAGCCACTTCCAAGAGGCAGCTCTAGAGGGTGTGAGGGGGCACAGCAGCCTTTGTAGAGAAAGCCTTCCTTCATGAAAGACAAGGTGCACGACAGCACTGATGCCTGCAAAGCAGAAAAACAGGGTAGAAAGACCCCAGGCCAGTGTGTCAAAGCCGTGTAAATGGGAAGAAAGAAGCAAAGTGAATGTGGACATACGAAGGGGCTAAAACAGGTGGCAGTCCCTAGACCAGTGTGAGGAGCTTGGCCTTCTGTTTAGGTGGGCACTGCCTTGATCTGTTATGAGTAAGATGGTTATGAGCGCAGGCATATATGCAAATCCCTAGTCTACCCTTATTTAGAAGCTTCACCACGGGCTTGCTGACTTGCCTAAGCCTTTATTTGCTCACTGGCACAAGCTGGGCTGGGAGACGAGGCTCATAGCACTGGACCTGACCCACAGTGAGTGGCAATTTAATAATTATATTTGGGTCACAAGTAACCAGTGGTTACGACAAGCTGTTTGTGCAGAGGGCCCCTCCTTAATAAGATGCTGTTGGTGTATTTTCTGATCACTGATATGTTAATTAATTCAGTGACTTCCTAATGATAGCTCTAGCAATATGGTAAATTCTCATTAAATGAAACTGTTAATTTCTAATGCTCTAGTTGCATTAGATGGAAATTTCCCTCCGTGTTTGTGAGTATGCTAGGCAGGCTGGTATTTGGGGGTATATTTAATCATGAGGGTAATCTGCAGATCCTTTGGAATAACTAGTTTTCACCCTCCAAATACAAGTAGTACACCACACTTCTGCTTCAAACACCTCTCAGGTGTCCCCACTGGATTGTGCTCCAAGACTGTGCTGAAGGGGCCCTTTCTTGGACATTCATGAATGGACAGTCTGAAATCAGTGAGATTTCATGATTAGTGGCTCAGGTCTTCTTAGACAGGTCCAGATCAAATGCTGTCACTGAGCCTTGGGCTTTTACTCACAGGAGCCATTTGGTCCAGGAACAAGTTGAAGAGAAAGCAAGATCACAGGCAAAGATCAGAAGAGACAACAGTATTGCAATTCCACTTCCAGTAGGATTCCATGTGGGAGAACGGGCTAGGTTCTCCTCTGTGTAACTTTCAAGATGACAGTCTCTTAATAAACGAGTGAAGATGCTCTGGCCCTACTTTGCTTCATTCTAACCCTCCTGGAAGCGTGCTTCATGGTAACTCACAGGAGTTGAAGGACGTGTGTAGAAAGTTTTATGACATTGCCCCGATAACCAAAGGCATATCTGTTTAACTAGAGGTGGTATTGGGAAGCTGTCCGCAGGATAAGTTAAATACTCCTGCATCAGTCAGTCACAGACTGACAGCAAGACAGCCAAGCTTGCTCTTGGGATCTTTTATCATAGCTATGATTCTGTGACACATGCTCCGAGTGGCATATGAGACCAGGAAGATGTTTGGAAATCATATCATAGAAAGGAACTATGTAGTGTATTAGGGGTTTCTGGGTAGAAAAAAAATGACTCATAAGAAAGGGTCCTTTCCTACACAGAAAAGGGTTGGATTTATCTATCTTGGTGCCAAATATGTCAATGCCTAATATCAAGTCTATAGCATACGAGTTTGGTAAAATCCTATCTTGACAAGCATCTCTCTACCTTTGGGCCATTGTTTTACTTGACAAAATTGTAGAAGTATTAAGCTAAAAGACGTTAGTTCATATTGCCGTGGGTGTGGCTTTGCTTTATTTTGCCCGTATAGATTTGTATTCTAAACTTCTATAACCAGGGGGGAATTTTTAGTACAAAATTGCAAGCTGAAATAGAAAATATCTTGAAAGTACCAAAGAGATGGCTCAGTGGGTAAAGCACTTGCTGTGCACCTATGAGGACCTGAGTTCGTATCCCCAACACTCACATGCAAGCATTGTGTGTGTTTTAAACCATAGCACTGGGGTGGCAGGAAGAGGGGGACCTGAAAGCTTGCTAGCCAGCTAGTTTAGCTGGCAGAGTGACATCCTCAAAACTTAAGGTGGTAGCAGATAAAAAAATAAAACAAACAAACAAACAAACAAACAAACACCACTGGAAGCTTATCTCTGGCCTCTACACGTGAGTATACATACATACCTTCAGAAAATAACCTGAACCATGTTGCGGTATTTTCATCAGTGTCCCTGATAATTAAATCAAGGACCACTCATGTGAGTACACTCAAACACTTGACGTGTTGCCATTAACTTGGCTTTCAGGGACCAAGTTGGAGTCGGCCATTCCTTGCCTGAAATGCAGCAACATCTCAAAGTTCTTGAGCTGAACCCTGACATAATATGGGGCATGGAAGACTTTAAATCTTCTCTCATGGGTTTGCTCATAATTAAAGTACAAGTGAATAAAAAGATCTAAAATTGCCTTTGGACTATATGTATATGATATATATGGAATAAATGAGCTTTATGTTTAGACCTGCTTTTCTAGCATTTTTACCTCATTATTGATGTGCAAATATTTCAAAATCTAAAACACTGCATCCAAACCCCAAGCATCTGGGGATACAGGGGACTCAACCTGAAATAGATGCTACAATAGCTGCTGTTTCAAAATCTGCATGGAAGAGAATAGGCCCTTTTATTATTGTTGTTCCCGGTTAGAGGTAGTTTTAGAACACATGCTCCCTCACAGCAGCAGACTGAGGTAGAGATCAGTGCTGCATTCAGCCTGTGAGCCTGGCTGTCAATCCTCCTAGGACAGACTTTCATGGAGAAGGTCCCATCCTCAGTTTAGCTGGATCTCACTGAGAAGCTATAAAAGCTAGACTCCATTCAGGACATGGATGTATGGTCCACCTTACTTCTGCATGAGACATGGATACATGAGACATCAGTAAGGAGACAGCAGGAGAGGAACATGCTCTAACCGAAAACACTTGCTTCCATGTCAAAGTTTTCTCTTTTGCACCCACTGCAGTTGCTTATGAAACAAAACTTCACAACCTGATTGACCTTTAAGTAGAAGAAAGGCAGTGTCATTCTTGTTGAAGGGTGGTACAGTGGGAGCAATTTTACATCTTGTTCTAAAAGGATTTGTAGTAGTGGATGAACTGACATTGGCAACATACTTGGTAGGTAAACAAACAGGGGCATCTGGGGTTTAGGAATATACCTGGCATTGAGCTATAAGTTTCTCATGTTTATCTGTCAGTTCTTAGAGACTCTTAGATGAGAAGTTTAGCCTTAATCCCTATTCCTCTGGAATGGCTCTCCATCCCAGAGAAGAGGTTGTGGCTAAGCCAGAGTGACCTTAGCAGGTTTTTAATGATCTTGAGAAAAGGAAGTGTTACTTTCTCCCAAGGATTAATTTTCCACTGTCTCTGTATCTGCATTGATCCATGTTTTTAACTTGGCTAACGATGACAGGAAGGCATTCATAGCTAAATAATGGATTATACAATATCAGCACCATCCAGCCTTACCATGGAGGAATGGTATGTCCTCAACAAAATTGAATGCACTTGAGATTGTAAGGTGGAAAAAAAATATCTAACGGAAACATAAGCTTGGCTTGGTTACCAACAAACAGGTGCCAACTTCTCTTGATCAAACTTTTCAAGCCACTTGACTTTTCTTTAATGAGACTTGGTAACAATGGAAATTCCTCCAAATTCTCAGGGAATTGATCAGTTTTCAACATTTATTTCTGCCTCTCAGCCTTGTTGAACTCATAGTTGAAGGCATAGAGGTTATCAATACACGGCTGTCATGATGGTGGAGATAGGATTTCAAAGACAACCATTAATCAAACAGGTATGAATAATGCATCAGCACTAGCTGGATTACACCATTCCCATCCCTGGTGTCCCATTGCTTATTGGTCTAGATGAACTATTTGATAAAAATGAGTAGCTGAGTCTGACATTTCAGATGGAACTTACATGGTATTCCAATTAGCAGTATTAAGGGGGACACATCACCTTCATGACTCAAGGTCTTTGTTTCAGCCTCAGCAAATTAAATTGGAAGAAACCCTAAACCTAA
The DNA here is from genome assembly GCF_011762505.2 of Arvicanthis niloticus. NCBI lineage: Eukaryota > Metazoa > Chordata > Mammalia > Rodentia > Muridae > Arvicanthis > Arvicanthis niloticus. The sequence continues at coordinate 40,614,186 of NC_047666.1, forward strand.
CTTGAATGGTTTCTTCCCCTCCAAGAAGCCCAGTCACTTCTTCATAATTCCTTACCTCACTGATCCAAGATGGTTGTTAGATATCTAAACTGTTCCTATATGTACTCACGTAGTGATGTGTCTAAAGAGATCACGGTTTTACTTGAGACCTTACACCAAAATATTCCTCCTTTCAACAAATATTTAGGTGTCAAAGCATTGGTTATGGACTATTCCAGACACTATTTGGGCATGGGCAACAGAAGAGCCCATTCTTGAATGAGGTTTGTAGTCTACTGGGGTCATCGGACAAGATGCAGATGATTGTGCTATTGGCTTATAGCACAATTCAGCAAACATCTCTCAGTGATATGTCAAGGCCCTGTTTTTAGATGGTCATACACACAAAGAAAGAACCTTGAAGATTCTTGTGATACTGGGAGAGTTAAGAGGAGGCTGACTCAACCAGAGTCAGAACCATGTCAGGTTCCTTAAATGAATGCTCACCTTTTGCCTCAGTTTTAATGAGAACTTTCTAGATAGGTTACCGTCTCCCATGGTATCTCCAGGACCATCCCAATTCCCATCTGGTCTACTTCTGTTATTCTGAGAAATCAGAATCATTTCAGGACCCTCCCCTCCCCATTGAAATTGTAGCTGGCCTTTCCTTTCTGGTCTTATAAGGACATCATCAAAACAATGCAGGTGACAGCAGCTCACAGGCTGGATAGGATGCTACTGCAGAATCACAGGGGAAATTAAAACAATAGAGTACAGGGCTAAAAAACTTCATCAGACATCTATTTTCTTTTTTTTAATTGCCTGCAGGAAGACCTGGAGCAGGTGTTCAGTACCTGAAAATTCCGGGGTAATTATTCAGCTGCTGCACTCTGGGGTATACTTGGGAATAAGCCCTTTAACGCTAGGCAATTTTACAATAACAGGGATTTGACACTTACCTAAATATGATCATTTTGTGTACTTTAAAAGGAAGAACATCTGTTTTCCCCTCTGTATTGGCTTTGATAACATCCCAACACACTTGTTTATATTTTCCTCACACACAATAGGCATGGATCGGTTGCTCTTTTATCGCATTCAACATGGGTGATAAGCATTACACTGAGAATGTGCCTTCTACTTGAAGACAAACCTGATCCTTCTGAAATCAGATCCAACATCTTCGACACGACAGGTGGAAACCTAGCAGAGACATTGCCAGCAGGTCTAAGAACTCCTGTGAGGAGCAGGGACAGTGGGGGTGTGTCTTTCTGAAGACTAGGTCTGCTGTAGTAAACTCAGATCTTAGCAGGGGCTTGTTGTTGACCCCCTCAAGCTGACAAGTAAACTTGTCTCAGCATCTTTCTGCAGATGTGACCCAGCCATGGGCTAGAGGTACAGCCACTGTTCCCAATGGAGATTCCCTACAGTGATCCTCAGTAAGACACTGAATGTGTCCACCAGTTTTATGCTGCAGTAAGAGAACACCTGGGCCGAGGGACTTTATACTTTTTCTTGTACCTTATGATTTGGGAGGCACAAAGCATGCTTCTGGAATCTGCTTGACTCTCTCATAGTACAGCAGAGGGTACCATGGCAAACACATGCTTGGGGGGGGAGGGATGGAGGGAAGGAGAGAGAGAGGGAGAGAGAGGGAGAGAGAGAGAAAGAGAGAGAGAGAGAGCGCACACATGGTTTACTAGGAAGCAAGACGCTAAATGTAGAGTTGCTTTACCTTGTAGCAGTCCTCTCTCATCAGAACAGATGCATCCTCTGAGACTGCCTTTAATCCCTTTAAAGGCAAAGCCCCATGACCTAATTGCTACCCACCAGGCCCAGCCCCTTAAAGGTTTGCCTAGTTCTCCACATGGTCCTTCTAGAGACTAAGCCTCCAGCACCCAGACTCCCTATCCAACTCTGGCTCTGTGGTTTCCCCTTCTCTGCCATTATACTTCATGAATTAGAGCAGTTGCTTCTCTAAAAGCTAAAGGTGTACTACCTGAACCAGTGCTTAACTGAAGAAACCCATCATGACCAAAAGAGCACAGGAGGAAGCAGCCTTCTCACCTGCAGGACCTAGTGGTCACCACTCAAAAGAACCACACATGGGTGTGTCCATTTGCTGGCTCTTCAGTGAAATGCTAAGCTAAAGTCCAAGGGTCCTGATGGTCAACAGCAGTAGTTATCAACCTGTGGGCTTCAACCCCTTCGGCAAGCCTCTATCTCCAAAAATATTTATATTACACTTCTTAACTGTAGCAAAATAACAGTTATGAAATAGCAATGAGAATAATTTTATGGTTGGGGGTCCCCACAAAGAGGAACTATATTAAAGGGCTAAAGGGTCACAGGCTGGTCCTCTCAGAGGCTCCTTCAGGCAAGCTGGATGATGACTTCCTGATGGTGTATTTCGAAGTAGCAAACAGTAGACTAAATATAACGAGATGCTCAGAAAGAAACCGAGAATAGACTTCTAAATGAGTATGACTGAAAACTCTCCTAGCATCAAAATATCACAATTGCTGGGCTCAGGGCACTAGCCAGACTGCTGAGCTGGTAAAGGCGCTTACTGAGCAGGTCTTTCACCTGGAACTGAATCACCAATATACAGGAGGAAGGAGAGAAGTTATTCCATGGAGTTGTTCTCTGGCTTTTACATGTATGGCACGGCACATGTGCATCCTTTTTCTGTTTCTGTCTCCGTCTAGGTCTCTCTGTCTCTGTCTCTGTCTCTGTCTCTCTCTCTCTCACACACACACACACATACTCACACACATATTAATAATAGATAAAGAAAGCAAAGACTGATAAATACATGCATACTAGTACAGAAATACTCTGAGTATTCCAATTCCAATGATGTGGATTATTCAACTCTGCCTTTTTTTTTTTTTTTTTTTTTAAAGTCTCTTTGCCCTGTCTTATGTCTTGGGGATGGGCTCTTCCATTTCTAGCTTGTGATAATTGTGCAGGACAATATAGATGGCATTAGTGACTCGGCAGTATATGCTGCTGCCACACTGAATGCCATGCCAGAACCCACACCTTGCTGGTGTGACTCATGGGAACGAGGAGATGTGGAAGCTTGGGCTTGGAGATCTGAACCCATGGCCTTAGATCACAGACTTTGATTGCACTGTGGACTGAGACACTTGGGGACCTTGTGAACTCGTGACTCTCTTGTAGTTCTGGGGGACCAAGGCTCTATAAAACCAAGAGGAGGCAGGGCTGCTTGTCCTTCTATCATACCCTGAATAATGAGGTTCTCAGACACTCAAGAGGCTCTTAGGCTGTTGATGTTGAGACTGTTGTATCTTTTAGGTAGAAAGAATCAGTCTGGGGCAGGCTTAATGCTGTTGATATTGACCCAATCTCCTTAGAAAAGATAAAAGAGAGCTGCGGCGAGCTCCAGTCCTTGGAAGGCATCTGCAGTAAACACAAGGGTTTAATAACACTGTCTTGTACTCGGTGCACTGAATTGTATCAGCTTTTTATCTGTGAAAGCTGATGCTGACTTTCTGCTTGAGGCAGTGGCATAGAAACTACCTTAGTTGGAATTAACTGAATTCAAGAGAAATTAAAAGCAAATTACAGTTTGGGTGATAACCAGCAATGGGAAAATGTCATATGTGAGAGTGGTCTAAACTGGGCAGGCATTATGGTATCTCAGTGTACTGTAAATCTGAGTTCTTACAGACAAGACTATGTTTCTGGGGAGAACCTATTCTTCCATCAGCTCCTCAAAGGAACAAGGGAACCCACTGTTGTGAAGCCAACTTTAACTAAATACCCCAAGCTACAATGTCCATGCTATTTCAGAAATCTAGCTTCTGAGTTACTTGGAAGCTTATAGAAGACTCTCCCTGTTCCCTTTATGATGGCTGTCACATAGCAGTGTCATTCCATGAATAATAGACTCTTCTGGGAGGACACTGTTTCTTTTACAGTATCTAGAGAATTCCAGACAGAGGAATAAATGCCAACAGTAAGTTGGAACAGTAAGTTTGGAACAGTAAGTTCCAAAGAGGTTTGGGGAATCTGTCTTCTGTACAGCTCCCACTCCGCTGGTGTATTTACCCTGCTAACCCAACAGTCAAGATCTTAACATCCTTCATGAAATCCATTTAGTTTTGCATTCCCTTAATGCACTTGACCATTGAGCCCTCTGTTGGAAGAGGATGCATTCAAATGTCCTTGGAAGAGCAGCTGGCTGCTTCAAGAATAAAATGCCAAATACTAAGCTGTGTCCATACCTAGCTGTCAGTGGGCATCCCTTTTTGTTGGCTGATTCTATACTTTTTATTGATCTTCACCCTGTTCTGCAGTGAGAGCCAGGTAGCTCTCATGGATGTAAGAAGAAAACAGCTGTTCTAGGCTATCCAGCTGCTTCTACTGTGAAACAAGCTATCACTGCTAATCAGCACTTATTCTTCAGTAGGGCAGCCTAGATCGAATGGCAGTGGGCCAGCAGAGTAGATAAAATATGAATGGGTAGATTGCCTCTGGCTGACTTTTTACATAGAGCTAAAGGGCTTCCTTAACAGTATCATGTGCTGTCTTGACCCTGCTCTACAAAATAGTTTTTACATAATCTCTGAATAATAATAATAATAATAATAATAATAATAATAATAATAATACACATTGAACTATTAAACAATGGTTTTCTGAAAGTATAAAGAATGACATGATAGAATGTGATATTTTTTCAATTAACTCAATAGAGGGCAATGTAACATTGTATGATATTTATGGTATTAGGCTCTCTGGCCTCTGTAATATCTGGGAGAGCTGTGGATTTTTGTGGCAGTGCCAAGAGCACTGTGGTGGTTTGAATATGCTTGGCTCAGGGAGTAGCACAAGTAGCAGGTGTGGCCTTGTTGGAGGATGTATGTCACTTTCGGGGTGGGCTTTGAGATGCTTGCTTCTCCTAGCTACCTGGACGACAGGCTTCTCCTGGTGGCCTTCAGATCAAGATGTAGACCTTTCAGCAGTTCCCGCACCATGCCTGCCTGGACACTGCCATGCTCCCGCTTTGGTAATAATGGGCTGAACTTCTGAACTTGTATGCCAACCCCAATGAAATGTTATCCTTTATAAGAGTTGCCTTGGTCTGGGGTCTTTTCACAGCAATGGAAACCCTAACTAAGGCAAGCATTTAGGAAATGTAAATAAGGAGCTTTGTGGGGCAGCTCCTTTTTGTTGGGGATGGGCTACATTCAGTCACCCTGCTTATCACCCTATTGTTGAGGATTGTCCTTGGGTAAAAAGTGGTGTTTCAAACAGTAACCATAGCCTCATAACCTGATAACCCTCAGGGTGCAGTAGTGGCTGGCATACCTTGGCTGTAACCAATACCTCTGTAACTGGACTTAATACTCATTCAACAAGAGGAAAATTATGCTTGACACTGGAAACCCAGCAAATTACTCAGTGCTCATGGAGTCATGGTTCCTGACGGAGAACCTACAACTGCTACTTACTCAACCAACATAATTCCTAATTATATTCTAAATATTAGTTCTTATACCCACAGACAAGTGTAGTCCTCATTCCTAATCAAGGAAACTCCTCTTTGCAACAGACAGCCCATTACAGAAAACCATAACTAATCAAAATGCAGAGTTGTACGGCCGAGTCCCAACAGATACACTTACAATACAACTCCTGAACTGAAGCTAAAGTATTATTGTGGGAAAGGGGATGGAAAGATTAGGGAACAGGGAGTTTGCTATCAGACCGACTTTTCTAGCAAGTTATAGCCATTTTCTTATTAAGATTTTTTTGTTGCTGCAAAAAACCACTATGACAGAAAAGTAAGTTGGGAAGGAAAGGGTTTATTGGGCTTATAATTAATTTTTCATTGTAGGCTATCACTGAAGGAAGCCAAGACAAGAACTCAAGCAGGGCAGGAACCTGGAGGCAGCAGATGATGTAGATGCCTTGGAGGGGTGCCATTCCTGGCTGGCTTCTCATGCTTTGCTCAGCTTGATTTCTTATAGAACCCAGAAGCACTGGTCCTAGTATGGTACCACCCACAATGGACTGGACCATCCCCACCAATCAGCAATTAAGTAATTAAGAAAATACAATACAGCCAGATCTCAGGGAGGTATTTTCTGTTAAGTTTCTCCCCTTTCAGCTAAGTCTACTTTGTATGTCCGTCCAGTTGACATACAAACTAGCCAAAATACACATAAAGTCTCACCATCATGAGTGCCAATCAATGAACTGAACAAGGACAACAACAGATGTACACTAAAGTGGATGGAGACCTCAGCCCTACACAGAGAGCTATACAGGCAATTAAGGAATGCAGAGAGTGGGAGACATAGCCTTCCACGGGGAAGAGCACACTGGTAGGTTATCCAGTACCAAAAGTCAGCCTACAAGGGTCACACCTACAAGTAACAGTATGCAGATCAAGGAGGTTGTATTCAGGAATACACACAACCACAACTAATGGAAAAAGAAGCCATGTGAAAGATATCAAGGAGAATTAGGAAAGGGAAGGGAAAATGATGAGAGTATATTATAAACTCAAACATAAAAGATATTTAAATAGTGGTGATCATGGTAATGAGGTTTACAGTACTTTCGGTGTGTGCTTAAAGACGTGTGTGTGTGTGCTTGCCTGTGCATGCATGTATAAGGCTATATACATACATATATATATCATATGCCGGCTTCTGTTATTGTCACTTTATATTTTGAGAAAGGGTTTCTTTCCTGAATCCAGAGCTCACTGATTCAGCTAAGCTGCCTGGCCAGTGAGCCTCCATGATCTACATGTCCCTGCTCTTGCAAAGTCTGGGGTTATAAACACAAGTCGTCATACCTGGCCTTTATGTAGGTTCTGGAGATCCAAACTCCAGTGCTCATACAGCAAGCACTTTCCCACAGAGCCACCTTCCCAGGCCTAGGACTTCCTTTTGATAGTTTGCTTTGGGGACCTGACTTTTAGACTTTGCCTTGAATTAATGTAAAGAGGAAGAAGCTGAGCCCTGCCTTTCAAGAGGTGGTGGTCATGTGGATTATTAAAGAAGGTACAGATTTTGATAATTTCATTATCATCCATAAACTACATTTACATGTGTAGAGAACTCTGAGCCTAATGGAGACTCCCTAAGAACGACAAGAACAAGGGTGGCTCCTACCTCCAGCTCCAGCTCTTCCCTGTCCATGTCCTGATGGATGTCCCCCATGTAGTCATTGGGATCATAGTAGTCATGGGATGAAGGGTGCCTGCAGAGAGACGGGAGGTTGTCAAGGCCCTGATTCTTGAATAATCATCTGTTTTCTTATCCCCAGCCACTGTCAGTACAGATCTCTTCCAGATCTTGTTCCCTTTGGATATGGCTCTTAACACCTCTGCCCCAGTGCTGCTATCTGCTCATGTGAAACCGTATAAGCTCATACAGATAGGGACATTATTTCTGGGGAGAATCTGTTGCCTCCTTCAGATCCTCAAAGTTACTAGGAACTCAAAACCAAACCAAACCAAACAAACACAAAATCAAAGAACCCACTATGCTTAACTTCCTCTGGAAAGAGTGAGTGTGCAGGTTAAAGGCAGGGTGGATCTTGTTTCCAGAGTTCCTTCCCTACCTCACCATCATGGATTTATCATGAGTTCATGTAACTGGTCTCTAGACAGAAGATGTGGCCATGTTCACTGCTGTTGTGTCTCAGTGTTTACTTTTAATCTTGATGGCAAAACCTCATATGTGAGCAACGCTCAGGTGTGTGTTGGCCTCTGAGACCAGTTTCAAGTGCCATGCTAGAAATTGCTAAGCTATCTGCTGACACAGTAAAATTTCACATTTATTTTGCATTCATCCTCTAGTGAGAAATGTATTTGCCTTCACAGCTTAGCCTGCTCATGTGTGTGATGTGTGTGTGTCCTTGAAGACAGCCCTGCTCACAGGTACTTGTGTGTGCATATGTCCTCATCCTATTTGAAAAGCCAGGAATACACGTTTTTAGGCCAGCACACATAAAACAATTTGAGCCCAGTGTCCCCTGGAAATGATGTTAATGGAACCTCCAGGAACAAGGGCAATGGGGACCAAAACACATTTGGCCAGTGGCTCTGGAGGAGCTTTGAATCGCACACCAGATGCTGATGAAAAGCTCCTGCCTCCAACGGCACTTGGCTGGGGACCCAAAGCACCACAGTTTTACAGGTCAGGCAGCAATCAAGGAGGCTCTGGCAGGCCCTCCCAGCCACTTAGTTTAGAAACAACAGATCAGACATGGGCAGAAGGGCAGTCCTTCTGTTTCCAGACCAATCAGGCAAATATCTATGCCTGCACTTAAGAGGCTTTTAGACCTGGGGATCCCACTGCAAGTTCTGGGCTTTCAGTCATCAACCTAATACCCCTGTTCAACCTCAGCACACAGTCTTGCTGTTGTGTGACCTCTGGACTTTGTGACATTTCTCAAGTTCCCTCCAGGGGATAAGCCATGTCACGTTAGCTAGACTTAAGAAGAGATTAGGGGTTTGGTCTAAAAGGCCTGTCACTCTGACGGTTTCCCATCTGAGAGTCACACATGGCCCTGAAGGGCTCATCAATAACACACGCAGTTCTGAACTGTAGTGCCAAGGCCGTGCTCAGGGAGAGGACCAGATGCTTCCCAGGATCAGCTGGGACACTGAAAAGTGTCAGGGCTGAGAGGTGAGAGAAGGTGCTCTGCTTTCCCACCACTGTCTTATGCTGAACAAAACCTCCCTCCGTCTATAGTGGCCAGTCTCTATAGGTAAATAATGGAGCATTCACTATAGTACTCTATAGGTAAATAAGGGTCCTTATTCCACAATGCTCAGTCTCTACAGACAAATAAAGGAGTACCGAACAGGACCTCAGTCTACAGCACCCTGTCTCTATAGGCAAATAAGCGGGTGACAGCTCTTTGCAACCTGGCATACTGTGTGAACGGTGAGCATTACATGAAGGTCCTGTCTTCTCCCTTTTCATGCTGTCAGCTGCACCAGACTTCATTCCTGTCAACTGGGGAATTAGCTCCAGTGGCAGATGACAGCTAACCACCAAACCCACAAGATGAAAAGCAAGCCTTTGTCCGGGATTTGACAGAACCATAGGAGATGTGTGGGTACTCCAGCTACCGGGTGACTAATAGAAATCCAACAGGTATGGCTCAGAGGCTTCTCTGGAAGAGCTGAAAATTCTTTTGAAATAATGCATCCAGGCAATTACCTGAGCTCAGATGGAGCCCAGATGGGGAAAGACAGGAGTACCTTGTGTCAGCTAAAGAGGCCATGCCCTCAGACTGCATGGTTCCATGGGCGAAAGCTAAATCTAGCTGGGAATCTTTAAGCCAGTGGTGTTGGTAGCTTTCTCACTTTTGACTTGTTCCTGAATTGACAGCCGCCACCACCCCTTCACTGAAGGCTTACCCGATGACCACCCTATGTTATTTCATTTAATTCTTCAACAATTCCACGAGACAGGTATGACTTGCATCCTTATCTTACTGCAGCATAGACAAACTAAGGCTGAGTGTGAGAAAGGAAAATGACCCAGACTCCATGGTACAAATTAGTTTGGGCATCATGTCTATCTGACCTAAAGTCTCTGAACGGATTCATGTCTTCCACAGATGGTACTGTTATGTAGAAAGACATTATCAAGGTGTTTGAGCACGGCTACTAGGCAATTGATACACAGCAGTAATTATTTATATGGGGTAGGCCCCGGGTTTAGTGCATGGATGTGGGCTTGAAATGAGACCCAAGAAAGCAGAGTGCAGAAGCTCCAGGGTACTTTCTACACTCAACAGCTTACATTGTTGCCTATTTAAAACAACAATCCGCATTCCCTCCAGTGGTAACTAGGGAAAAAACCTTCAAATTACCCTTTGCAGTGATTAAATTTTACTCTGGTACAACTTTTACAACAGTTGTAAGTAATTTTATTCTTAGAATATAATTTGAATAACTCTGCTCCAGGGCTATAATAAAGTCATTAATATGTCGGAGCAGTTTTGAGCAGGATTCGATTTATTGCCTCTATAATCAATAAAGTTAAACACGGGCAACTTGGAAGAAAATTATAAGATACATTCATTTCTTTCTCTCCATGGAAAGGAAGAAGGCAACCTTCCCGTGGTCCTTTGGCTGTATGTAACAAGTTAGTAAGTCATGGCTGGGATACTTACTCTTCAGGTAGCAGGTAGGGATCCAGCACAGGTGGGCTGGGAGAAGACATCTTTGTCAGGGCCATGATGTGCTCAAAGGTGATATCGGTTTGGGTGCCTGTGTCTACCAGCTGTGACTCTGAGGCAGGCGTGAACATCTTGGTTCGAGGCGTCCTCCTCAATACCTGCACCACGATTGGCTCCTTGGCTGTCTTGAAAGCTTCCACAGCCTGGTCATGAGTTGCTCTGGATAAGTCTTTGCCGTTGACCTATTGAGACATAATTAGAATGGGAAGATTATCATCCAGCAGAAACTGGAGAGATGCGTGTATGTTTTGAGGGCTTCTGGGTATAAACAGCCAAATGGAGGGAGGATGTTGAGAGAACCAGAGAACTTTCAGTTCTCCCCAGAGAGGAGCTGGTTGGGAGAGAGGCTAGAGTAGAGGTATACAGGTCTGGCATTAAGTAAGAAAGCACACAGCAAGGATGCCTCCAACCACAAGGTCTTTAATGCACTTTCATCACTTGTTAATCTTCCCCATGGAAGAAAAGAGCCGCCTCGGGCTCCAGGCCTTTATCAGGGAATGATAGCTAACTAGAAATTAATTACAGTGTTTTGTTTTTGCGATGTGTAGTCTTCCCAGTTTGTGTCAAGTCTTCCTCTTCCTTAAAACGTCCACTGCAAATACCAAGAAAATAGCATAGACAGTCCATAGACTATAAATGGAGAAAGAGTTCCAATGGCTAAGGGCAGGGTAAAAAAATAGCTAGCTGAAATTTCAGTTTTCCATTTTTCAGTTTGTCTAGCATGTTGCTACTCCTATAGCCCCAGTGTCTGTCTTTACTGAATGCCTACTGTCAACTCACTATTCTAGAGACCCAAAAGGGTAGGGCTATATTTATTTCTCTCCTTCTTCTTTCTGCTCTAGCCCCCAGGATGCCACATGTAAAGCCATGGGCATTGCCTGGTGAGTTAATACACAGGGTCCAAGGCTTTCCCAATGGTGCTGACAATACTAATTCCATGCAGCTAACACAAGATAAAACCCCAAGAGACCCTGTCTGAAGGGAATAAGCCAGAAAGTGACATAACAAGACAGCTGATGTCCTCTCCTGGCTACAGCTGGCTCACTTCTATTGAACGACGGACAGTGCAGTACTTACATAAATTCTACAAACCTGTGTGAGAAGCACCACATGAACATTTACACAGCAGCCCAAAAGGATGCATATAGCACCTGTGCAGATCAGGCTAAGTTTAGATTCTCCCATGTCTTGATGGACTCAATGACAAAAGCATGTGGGGTGAGGATGGGGGTCTCCGGAATCTGACTGTGGGTCACCTGTCATATCCCGTCTACACAGCACTGGAGAAAGACAGTGGTCCAGAACTGTGTCTCGGAGATGCATGTCTTTCCATGACACATGAGAATGGCATTACTGCTTATGGCTGGCTTTCACTGAGAGGGATTTCTGACACATGTGGGTAAGGATTCAGTAACCTTGCGCCATGTGGTTTCTCACCAAACACAGTTCAAGTTCACTCCTGAAAAATGCCCAGTGACTTCCCCTGTTACATCTAGGGATTAGGTGGCCAGAGACAGAGGTGCAGGGTCAGGCTAGAGGTCATATTCTGGCTGAGTTTTGGGTCTATTTTCTCATTGGATGCAGATTACGATGTTATGCTTCTTTGCGTTATTATGAAGTTTAAGATAATATACATAATAGTGTTAACACGCTGACATAAAGAAACGTATTAAGACACCAGTGCCGAAGGTCAGCCTATACCACAATAGTCCCTTTCCCAGGAGAAAATAGTCCACAAACCACATCATCGAGCTCTGCCTGGTGAGGCTGCCTTGCGAGACTTGTTTACTGAAAGCCTTCCAGCTTCCTGCCCATCTTGTGTTCCTAAGCTAACAATATACACATAAATCTTTTCAAGTTTCAACGTGGGATTCTCAGGGGGTGGGAAGTGGGGGCTGTAACAGATAAATTCCCGAGGACTTGACCCCTGCCACACAAGCTTCTTGACAAGGTATTTTCAGGATCATTACATTCCTTTAAAAGACGATGAGACAAGGCAGGAGTTTACTATCCTAGACGATCCATTTTTGCAGCCAAATTTGTTTTGAATTACCTCGTGCACATAACACTTATCACACTGTCATCTTGCAATCACATCCCTAAGAGACTTAGTGAGGTGATGACTCTGGTGCATGCTGGCAGCCAACCGAGAATGACAACCTTTATTCTCGGGATTAGCATGGCATCTACATTACACACAACGGTGCTGATGGTGACTGCGATTAGGGAGGGCACGCACACATCCAGTGACGTTTGGCCCAGTCAAATTAAATATCATTAACTCGCCCAATTGAGCAGATTGCCTTTAAAACACTTTATGCAGCTCTAAAACCAAGTAAATGGAATGTTTTGGAACAAGAAATGCTGATTGCAAAGTTTATCTTTATTATAAATTAAATGCCTAAGTTATTCACCTAAGGCTCTGGTTGGGTTTTCCACCCCCAACCCCCAGGGAATGAAGTACAATTATGGAGGAATCCAATCACTGAGTCTCGCTGGAGGCAAACCACTGAAAATATGACACAACACTAAGAAACCTTAAAGAGGCCCTTTAGTGTACGGTCTTTTGTGACAAGAAACAGTTATGCTGAGAGCACGGAAGGATCCCTTCCTGGCTCCACGGAGGCCCGGGTAAAGTTAGTGCTCCTCTAAAGAGGTACTTGTGGCTGTCATTTCTATCGTTGATCACAAAGACAGTACAAAATTGGTGGATAGTCCATCCGGGGCTGAAGTTCACTGGCAACCTATCTATCTTCAGTCATCTGCTCAATCAGCTAGTACTGGCTGGGGTTATTTGCCTCTTGGAAGTGTGAATGCCACCGGTAGTGTTTCTTGGGGAGCATAAAACATGAGCACATGGGAGTTACTTCAGAAATGGCCAGAAGACTGCATGGCAGATGGCATTTTACGAATATAATTCTGGAGCAGCTTGATTTGGCTCTGGAGACCCTGGTATCCCAGAAACTTAGGACAACTGCTTCCCCAACACAAAGACTATCTATCACAAGAAATACCACTGCCTGATACTGTCATATCATGCCATCTCAAAATCCTGGAGTGGGCCAGAGAGATGGCTCAGCATGTAAAAGTGCTAGGTGTGCACGTCTCTCAACCCAGGCTTAATTCCTAGTACCCATGTTTAAAGACCCCCAAAGACAGATGTGGTACCATGCATCTGTCATCCAAGGCCTCCTATGGTCAGAAGGGAGGGAAAGAGCAGAGAATGTCTCTGTAGGATATAGCTAGGAGCATGGAGACCCTGCTTCACAAGGTGGAAGGTGAGAACCAGCTCCTGAACACCACCATTCTCTGACCTTTACCCCTGCAAGCCCGAGTCTGCATTACCACACAGACACAAAGTGAACAAACAGAGTTCAAAACTCTGTTGGATGCCAGGCAGCTTCCAACGGCATCTACAACAGAAAAGTAATACCAAAGAGACATGCAGCACCCTCTTGAACTTAGTATCTATTTCTGACGAACCACTGGGTTTCTTGGGGTTAAACCTACCACAATCACCTCTTTTTCTATGACACGTGGAAATGATCCCAGTGTAAAATGGTAATGTAGTTTTAAAACTGAACCACTATAAATTGTGCCCCTGGATAAAACCCAGCTTTTATAGGGATCATTTAATTAAATACAGAGGGCACAGGTTCCATTTTTATAAAATATCACACCTCTGTTTTCAAACTAATTAAAACTTTGATTCCACTGAAACAGGAGGTCATGATAAACTACATGGTGGGAGAGGGAAGGCTTTCAAGCCCTTGCTTAATCTGGCAAGAAAAAAAAATCTCAAGAAATTTCTGTGTGTCTTAATTTATTTCAAATTTATGATCTGCTTCAGGGCTCAAGGAAGAGAAGGCGACTATTCTAAAATGTGGGCGTTATGGCAGTTAAGAAAAAATATGAGTCTTGATGAACAAATGGTACTTAAAGATCGTGCTGCTGTGTTACTTTTCAAACACACACACACACATGCACGCACGTACGTACGCACGCACGCACGCACAGAGCACACACGCACACATGTGCATACACATATACACATGCACACACATGCACACACACAATTCACCCTCCAGCACACATACACACACGTGCACACAAACGCATCCCCACAGCACATAGCACACATGCACACATGTGCACACACACACACACACACACACACTCATGCAACACCCCTCCAGCACACATGCACACATGTGCACACACATTTCTAGATTATACCTACGTAGATCTGGGTTCCTATGCAGTAACAACTTGAACCTACATAGGTAGCTTGGACTCTAAAAGGCACCTCAGGGGTGTCCTTGAGAATTTCTAAATGTGCCTTACAGATTTCCTTACCTGCAAAAACCCTTCCTTACTTCTTTTCAGTATCCCCACCAGTGAATTTGGGGCCTGAGTAATCTTTCTCTTATGTAATGTCAGTGATCAAACTCAGGACTGTGCACACAACCTGCCATTGAGATCCTCTGTTAGTGGACATTTTCTTCTTTAGAGGTCTTCCCACTGCCTCACTTAGGCACTGAACGTTTTAAAATCCTTTACCCTTTTCCTAAATAGAAATATATTTGACTCTAGACACTGAATAGTAAATTGATGTATTTAAAAATAATAGGTGCTAAAAATCATATACACACATACTTGAAAACACATCTTAAATAGTTTAAATGCTTCCTTCTCCAGTAACAGTCCTATTTTGATCTGATCTTACTCCTCTCTTTAGCATCTAGTCTTGATATCATTACCATAAAATCTCATTTAAATATGGCATCTGCATACCCACAGCAACCATTGGAGACCCTTATCGAAGAGTTGGAGGAAGGACTGGAGGCCTTGAATGATGTTAAAAAGTGTTGAATAGTGTTTTTACATTCATGTCACCAAATGATTTAAGAGTCAGGGAGGATCCTCATAGAAACTCAGAAAGATGCATTAAGAAGGGGTTGAAAACTTATAGCCTCATAGCCAATCCTGGCTATTTACCTTGAGAGAAAAGATTTGAGTGGATGGTCTTCAGCTGACATTCATTCTAAAGCCAAGGAAAAAGCAAGGTTCAGAACTAAGTGTTTTAGTTAGGAGAGATGACAGAGGTTCTGGTTAGTCAACAAAATGATGGACTGGGTGTTAGGACTATCTTTGTACCTCACTGGTACAAATTGGCATAATTATGCTCTAATTGTATTTTGAGAGAAAAGTTTTAACAGGAAGGGTGATATGTAGGAGGAGCTAAGGTGGGAGGAGTACTGAGAGGAAGAGAAGGAGTAAGGAGAGGAGAAGGCGAGAAGAAGCTAGGTGATGAGAGAGAGAAAGAGGGAGGGAGACAGGGAGACAGATGTTCACGTATCTCCACCAGTCAAAGATAGTTGATATATCTAGGTTGGGTATTGGGTTACACCTCTGATTGAGCAATACCAAACTTATAAAGCCTTTGATTAACATTTTTAAAAAAAAAGTGCATAAATGCAAAAAGGAAAAGGGGGCATGGGATAGGGGTTTTCTAAGGGGGAGAAATGGGGAAAGGGGATGGCATCTGAAGTGTAAATAAAATATCCAATAAAAAAAGAAAAGAAAAGAAAAAAATTTAAAAAAAAAGAGTTATCATTGGACTAAAGGGTTTCTATGGCCACCCTTTGAGTACTTAGGATAAAAGTCAGTACCACTATGTGCTTTGTCATCCCAAGCAGGGCATTCGAATCACAGTGCCTTAGTCTACCTGTCTGTGAATCGGGTTAGTGGCAGGACTAACTAATGTGATGATGGAATTAATTAGACTCTGCAGAGAAACTGCTAAAGGTTTGTGCCCCGCATCATAGCTAGTGCTCTATGAGTGTTAATTACGGTCTTCAGTGATTTGAAAAACTGACATGTGTGCTGATCAAGTAGTGACCGAGGCTAGACAGGGCTAAACATCCCACCTGGCATGGAAGTAAAAGCTACATTTCAAACAAATCCCCTGGGAAATCCTGGGAAGTGTGCATTTCTGGGTCCTGGGTCCCACCTGAGGTCTGACATCCTGCATCTCACTTAACCGGAACCTGGTATCAGTAACCCTTCTCATTGCTGTCCTCAAATCAATGACAAAAGCAACTTATTGTGACTCAGCCTGAGGTCAGCTCCCTAGGGGAGGGACCACGTGTCAGGAGCTTCGGAGGCAGGAGGCTCCTTGCTCACATCCAGCAGGGTCAGGAAGCACTGACTGGGGAATCCCGTTGCTCAGACAGTTTTCCTCCTCTCCCGGTCTTTATCGAGTCTCACACCCAAGCCCAGGGATAGATAGTGCCATCCTTCTCCATTCATGGCCGACCTTCCTCCATCACTTAATTCCTTCTGGGAAAGCCCTTATTCACCTGCCCAAACGTGTAATTCCTTGATACTCTAGGAGTTTCTTAATCTGAGCAACTTGACAGTCAAGATGACCACCATAATCACATCTTCCTAGCACAGCCCACCAAAGAGTAGGCAGTATTAACAATCTTTGCATCTTGGATGAGGAGATAAAAACATGATTAGTTATCTAAGCAACTCCTAATACGGTGCTCATGAATGTTAATGTTTGATTTGTACCAGACACATTGGAACCTCTGAGCTGCATGGCTAGGAGGCTGCTATTTGACCTGAGCTCTAGGAGGTTCAGGTGTTGAGACAAAGGTATGAGGCACAGGGAAAGCAATGTGGAGAGGAAAGGTTGACCTTAGATAACAGAACAAAACACCCTGATGCTTGGGTAAAGAACCAAGACTCTTGTAAAGGACCAAGTTTGTTTGTATGTGTCTTGGTACAGATGCCTGGGCTTGGCTATGGGATCCAGTAGACCCAGTCTACTGACCTTTCCCAGGAATCATCTACATAATGGCACCATGTTTAATAAGCAGTAGTTTTTGATATCCACTCTTATCCCAGGTCCTACCTGCTTAATGGCAGAGAAGCTGAAAGCAAGGGAGTTGTGAGCCTGCCAGTCAGTGTGCTTCTTCCTGAGCTGTCACATCACATCTTCATGTGCATGTGCCCTACAAACACCCTCCAGGTGTTTTATGAGCTCTTCTGATGGAACTCCAATTAAAGCGGTGCAGTTAGGACAAAAGTGATGTCAGTCATATGTTAATATGGGGAAAAAAAACCATCAGCAACATCACACGTTTGGAAGTTCTTTAATCCTCAAGCGAGGCAGGGCCATAGAACACATGTTAAAAAATGTTTATTGGATGGAACAACCTCAACTTCATAAATTTTCCTTATCAGGATAATGCAATTTCCCAACTCTCTTCACATAGCACAAAGGGCAGGCAGTGGATACCAGGGAGAAGCAGAGCTAATGCAGACCTGCTGGAAACTCATTCCCTGGCTCCTGTGGACTTGTTTCTCCAAAGTTTAGGGGAACTCGGACAACAAATGACTAGAGAGTTTTTTCTTCCTCCTTTGTTTTCCTTCCAAAGAAACAGAACTATAGGACGTAGCACTTGGTTCAAAAGCTCATTTTGTCTTTTCATAGCCAAAAAGTTCATCTCAGGAGGCAAAACTTCCATCCTCTGAGAAAACGCAGTTGTATGAAACCACACGGTTTGCAGTTCACACCCACCCAATGACACTGGACCTCAGGTCACTTATGAGCCCGGTGCCAGCCTAGAGACAGACTTCTGGAAGAGGGAGTAGGCTGTCCCCTCTTTTTCTAGAGTTTTGTCATCTTGTCTCTCCAACAACAGTTTAGACAGACTATAATAATTATGAATTAGGGTAGGGATTTTAAATGTTCCATGGACCAAACAGAGGCGTCTACTGACAGCCACCCTACCTTTTGTTTCTTTAACAGTGATGTTTAGCACTTCTGAGCATCTTCTAGGCACCACCCACTATGCACAAGCATTGTATACACAGTGGCATATTCATTAAGCTAATAGCCCATGATGCTGTGACCCTGAAGGCAAGCAAACCAGAAGTGGGAGCTGCCCCCAGAGAGTTTAGAGTCTGGTTGAAGAAGACAGTCTGTAATATGTGAAGGAATGAGAATGGGGAGGGCGGGGGGGGGGGTCAGAGGAGCAAGTGCTAGGTCGAGCAAGCTTCCACAAGCAAAAGATGCTGAGCACAAAAAGATAGATGTAAGGAGGAAGGGAATAGATCAGACAGGGGTGTAGTCACACAGCAAGACACAATGGGCTTACGAAGGATTGTGCACAGAAGGATTCAGATGCTGAAGTGAGGGCTGAGACTAAAAGCACATTGAGGACCCTTGGAAGGCACACGTGAGATGGCTTTTCAAGATTTAGTTTTTACAGTGTTTACTGAAAGTATATACTGTTAAATTTATAAATAAAATGAAGCAATAACTGTAGTCACATCAACATGTCTACCATCTTTTCCCTATCTTTTAATCACATCTATTTAGTATTAAACTTATAATGTATATGTGCCAAGAAAGTAGAGTTTAGAAACTTGTATTAGAACTTTTATTGTGGCATTCATTTTTTTTTTTTATTTACTTTATGTCCCGCTCACCACCCCCCTCCTGGTAACTCCCTCCCACAATCCTCCCCCTTCCCCCTCCCCCTCCTCTGAGATGGTGGGCCCCCCTGTATTCCCTCACCCTGGCATATCAAGTCTCTGTGAGGCTAGGTGCATCCTCTCCCACCGAGGCCAGACAAGGCAGGCCAGTTGGAAGAACATATCTCACAAACAGGCAACAGCTTTTGGGATGGGATAGCCTCCCCCGCCCCCCACGCTCCAGTTGTTCAGGACTCACATGAAGACCAAGCAGCACACCTGCGACATATGTGTGGGGAGGCCTAGGTCCAGCCTAGTGTGGCATTCTTAATGGTCACATTCACGGTTCAAAACAATGTCACTCTTGGTGATTCTCCATATTTTCATTGAGTCCCATGGGGACTTTTAGTTTAGTTTAGTGTTTTTTTTTTTTTTCTTTTTTTCTCTTGCTCTCCCATCACCTTGTCCCAGGCAGAAAACTGTAGGTCCAGAGCCTGTAGGTAGGAGATCATCCTTGTGCATGCATCCTTAGAATACTGGATCTATAGTTACAGCAATGGGATCTCTATGGAGACTAGTGGTGTGTGGGGGGGGGGGCACCATTTTGTTACTTATGTAGCTGATATACAAAATTAAATCATAGAACTCCTGAACTTGGCTCAAATTCTGTTTCTTTTCTTTTTATTTCAATTTTAGTTGAACTTGGTAGGAAAATTTAGGCTGGAGAAGAAAATATTACTTCTTTTCTCCAGTGTGAAAAACATTTCTGACATTTCTGGTCATTTCTTTGAGAATTTTATACAATGTGTTTTGATCATACTTACTCCTCTCTATTAACTCTTCAAGTTCTGTCCATACTTCCCTACCTGTTTTGATTTTGTCCTGTTTTAAAATCTAGGCAAACATGATAGGATAGCACATGCCTATATCCCAGGACATGGGAGGCGGGGCAGAAGAATGAGGAGTAGCCGGCCAGTCTTACTATCCAGTGAGTCTGAGATCAGCTTAGACTGTATGAAACCCTGTCTCAAAACCGCAACAATGATAACAAACAAAACAAAACACAAAATAAGAAAATTGTCAACTAATGCCGACTCCAACCAAACCAAACCAAACCCTTCAATCTCCCAGCTCCAATATCATTTATAATACATATGAATACTCCATGCAGGGCTTACACTAACCTGATGTATGTTTATTGAGCTTCCAAAATATTCATAGTTTTGATGCCCTTCCTTGAAAGGAGAGACAACTTTTATTACTAGAATGTATAAATCCTAAGTCGTCTCCACTAAATTATGCAGGTACTGAATGGCTACCATGAGAAATTAGTGTGGAATTCTGGGAAATATTGGCTGTGCATGAAGAACCAATGAGAGTGAGTAGGGTTGACTGACTTTGAAGGCGGCTTCGGGGGGAAGATTTAGAACCATCATGAATCAAAAATAAAGTTAAGTTTGTACTTCTTTCTCCTAGATTTATAAATGTGGCTGGCACACGGGACAAAAAGAATGATGGTGACATTCTGGGGTATTTATCACCCGTAAAGTAGGAAATAAAACGCCTCGCCCTCTCAACTTTGCAGTTGCTGAAGGGCTTTAAAGAATGGTCACATTATAATAATTGATTCTTGCTTTTTTTGTGATTAGACCTTGAGAACGAGAATGGCAAAATGATTCCATATCTTAGCAGCCGAGAATGTCAGGGATGCAGGGGTGGTGACATGTTTGTTGAACGAGGCAGAAATTTAAAAAAAAAAAATTAAGGCTTTTTATGGACAGAGCAAACTGATTTAAAAGCACCACAAGATCCATGAGGTGTGTGCCAGGTGATTAAATGCTAGGAGCAGATCCTTAGAGTTGGCAAAATGAAAGTTGGGAAATTGCTCTGAATGCTGATTTTGTGTAGTTTGTGTGTGTGTGCGAGAGAGAGAGAGAGAGAGAGAGAGAGAGAGAGAGAGAGAGAGAGAGAGAGAGAGAGAGGGAGAGAGAGATGTTGTCTTCAATCACTTTTCAACTTGTTTCCCGAGACAGGGTCTCCCACTGAATTTACAGCTCAGTAATTCAGCTAGGCTGGCCAGCCAGTGAGAACAGCAAAGATCCTAGCATCTCTGCCTCCCCGGAGCTTGGATCACAGACATTGCTCCTGCGACTTTCAGTGTAGATGCTATTGATTTTAACTCAAGTCCTCATACTTGGGTAGCAAGCCCTGTGGTTACTGAGCTACCCCCCACTAGCCACGACGTGATTTTTTTTTTTTTATTATGTCAGAAGCTTTGTAAGCCTGGTATCCAAGGGCTCCTTCATTGTTTCAGATAACCCCACATGGTCTGCCTGAACACTAGCCATCTTCTTAGACATAATTCTACACCTCCTGCCCTAATCATTCTGCCACATCCTCTAAGCAGGATCTGGATCGCCAAGTCCTTTCCTATCCAATGGATATTCAGTTAAACTCTTTTAATTCCATTTTTGTGTCCCATTTTTAGTGACATATCTGGGTGATGGGTCCTTTGGAACATCCTGTCACGTCCAGCAGCAATCATAGAGAGAAGCATCTTAACTGAGGTCACCTGAAGAAGGTCTGTTTATTATTTTTTATTGACACAAGCTTTTATTTAGTCTCCAACTGATTACATTGCCAAGGTTGGCCTTGAACTATGATCCTCCTGGCTCCAGGTCCTAAGGGCTAGGATTATAGGCATGTGCCACCATTCCTATTTATTTAGTGCTTAAGATCAAACCCAGGGTTTTGTGCTTGCTAGGCAAGCGGTCTACCAACCGACCTGTATCCAGTCTGAAAGTCTGTTGAGATGATGAAACAACCTCTGAGATGCTCCAGCTGAGTTCTCACTGGGGTCTTAGGGGTTAGCCTGGCTCAATTCAGCAACCTCTCATTTGCTGTTGAATTGATGAAGAGTTTTAATCATGCCCCCCCCCCCCCAAGGACTGTTATTTTGAAAGGAGGCAGAACGCTCCTTTCATGGGGATGTAGAAATTAGCGTGTGGATACAGTCTCTCCAAGAGAGAAAAACCTGCAGCAGTTTCTAAGATGATTTATTACACACTGGTAGAATTTGCTAGAAATCTACCAGGAGGAAATCATCTGGGAAGGAGTTAATGAACCAAACAAAACACTTGATAATGCAATTAGAATACTAGGAGACGGAGGGGATTTTTTTTCCAGAGAGAGGAGATGGGGGATTTGGGGTGAGAACATAGAGGCTGAGGTTGGAAAAAAAGAAATGTAACTAACTGTTTACAGTGTATAGCTATCAGAGGGTGGAAGGAGAAGATGGGCTGATGATTCAGTACAGTGAGTCAGGGTGCCCAGCTGGGTGGAGACAGACTCTCAGCGTGGCTTTAGCCGAGTGCTGTGCGGCTCTGAGCAAAGCGAGGAGATTGCTAGCGGCAAAAATCTGGATTCCCATCCCGAGGAATGGTGGAGACAGCCATGGGAGGGTGCACACAGCACTCTAGTTGCTTGAGGCAACAGTAAATTTCCCCCTGCTTTTGTTTGGGTCTGAGATTTTTCTTTCCCCTTTACATCTCTTAGCAGAGTTTGAAATCAACACAATAAAGGACTATCAGCTTTATGTACTCTGACCTTATTTCCTTTAGCCTCCCAGATGACTGAAGGGCCAAGCATGGAACCGTGATTGAATGTATATGGGGGAAATTTCAGGCCATGTCCTTGTCCTGGGCACTGTAATGTAGACTGTATATAACACAGGTTATGTTTGATTTATATGAATGTAAAATCTAAATAAAAATGCAAGAAGATGTGACTGCAAGCCCCCACCTTCCCTATATTAGTTCTTTAGCGTGATAAGAATGTGTGGTCATAAACACTGTCTATTCCCAAGTGTTTTTATATCCTCTAACTGGATAGTTCCATGTTAAATGTGATTGTTCTATGGAACAAAGCCAGCATGTGAGATACACACACGAGAGAGCCTTATTGAGATACCTGCCCTTGAAGACCACAAGCTCCTCCTGCTCTGTAGTCTCACCCAGGCTGATAGATAGCTCCATGCTTCTAGCCTGGGTCTCAGCCCCCTTGGTGCTCCTAGCCTTTGCCATGGGCCATTATTGCTCTGGGAGAACTTGGTGGAGCTCTCTCCCTGTCTCTGGATGGAAATTACTATGAGGACATGCAAGTTCTACATTATGTCCAACTATTCCCTACCTCGTAGATTGGAAGTGTTCAAAAAAAAACAAAAAAACAAAAAAACAAAACAAAACAAAGAAACGCTGAAACTTGAACATTTTTCTCCTAGTGATCTATACATTTTCGCCACTAGGCATTTCAAAGAAGTAGTGCTCCTGCCTGTTTCTCCTAAAACCTGTTCTCCATTGTTCCTTTCAAAGAAATGACTTAGCACCAATGATAACCCAAGGATGTTCAAGAAAGTTGGCCTTTCTAGATGCACATCCATCAGTATACCTGTCTCTATGGATACCTATAACTCCCCAATTTTGGAAGCCTGGCTTCTCTCACTTCCTCCAGTGTTGCTTTATGTTTTGGTCCCCAGAGCTTTGACTGCTCATCTGACATGTCCACATTCAGAGCTGCCACCATGCCTTAGAGTGTCTAGATACAGCATAGTCTCGAACACTGCCAGCATTTAGAAGAACTTTTACTTGTGTTTTGAAGGAAGACTGTAAGGTGCTCAGATGCCCAGTTATTGTTCTACAACTACTCAGTGATAGAGCCACAAGCTTTTGGACAACCTGATAATTCTAGACTGGGACAGTGTGCAGTGGAATCCCTCTCCTTCTTTAACAATAACCAGGTTGACTTATGCATGAGTAAGGTATTAGCCTGACACCCATTTCACCTCCAAAGCTGCAAATCACTCCAGAAGGAAACAGTATAATTTCTGTGCACATACTGTTGTGCTGCAGTGGTAGCAGAGCCAACCTTGTCACTCTAAAATGCAAGTCACCTGGTGACAGGGACTGTCCTCTCCCCTGCATTACCATGAGATACAGGTATGAGATATCCATTTATGTGTGCTGGAGGAACCCATGGCAAACCTGTCAGACAGTCCTGTGTCCCAATGCTGTTTCTGTTACCCACTGGCTGGGTGACCCCAGCAAATCAGTCATTCTATAGCCTCAACTGTCTCATTTTTAAAATGGAAATAACAAGAGTGTCTGTCTATACTGGGAGAGTGGTGTGAAGGTGACATGAGAGTCTTGTCCCTAAAGTGTGTCCATGACAATCATTCTCTACTCATTCTCCACAGTAGTGTATCATGAAGATGACAACCGAATATCTTGTGCTGGATCCTTGCTGGCAATGCAAGGGCAAAAGACACAGCACTGAACCTCCTCATGTTTTCCAACTATGGTTGGACAGGGACTCTAAACCCTCAGCTGAGGGGAAGAGGCTCAATGTTTTGTGCTAAGGCCTCACTGGTGATTTCCTTCCTCCTTTGGTCTGGGGGAACAGGCACTTCCTTTCAGGTTCCAGATGTTCAATGAGATGTTTTAGTCTATGTAGTTAGGGAGAAGTCAGACAAACACTCAGGACAACACAGACTTTAAATGCCTAGTCCAATGATACAAAACCTGGATGCAAAAACTTTCCCCGGGAAAGAAAATAAGGGCAATCAAAACAAAGACCCCAGGTCCAGGGAAACAGAGAAAGGCAACCAGTGTTACTCCAAAGCAGGAACGCATGGCTATGGCTTTACATGGAGAACATGGTAACTGGTGTCTAAGTTGCATAGAGCATGCACTACAAGTTACACCCGACAGTCACCTCATAACTACACAAAGAGGAACACAGTGCAGATGTGGGGTAGTATGACTGTGGGTGGGGAGGGTTGACATTTTTTTTCTTCCCACCTCCTGTTGGTGAAATTATTGCTCCAAAGGAGAGTAACTTCCTTCTACCTTTCAGAGACTCCCCAAATAGAAAGCAGCTGCTTGATAAGGCAAAATTGGCTTGTAATTTTCTGAGTTTCCTTTTATTAAGATGCATGCCACTTTTAATGTAATATGCCTTGGCACTGTGGGTGGATATGGGAATAGATGGTTACCATGTATGGAAAAACAGGAGCTTGTCATCAGGGTAAACTGCTTAACACGCTGGGAGAAAACTGTGGTTCCCCCAGATGTCGCTCAAATTAACTCTGTGCCCATTGGTAGGAGGCTGTGCATAGTAAATCTTGCCTGTATTATTCGGGTCATGTGTTCCTTTTCACAAAAGAGACATGCTTGGGCCTTCAGATTTCTTTAGCCAGAAGCATGCAAAATGCAGGGGATGTTTATATAAAAAGATGAGCTCTAACTGGAGTCTGACAGATGCCTTCTTTCTTTTTCAACAAATGCTATAGCGCGGGAGAGGAATTTTACTGCTGAAGAACATGCCATATTAAGAAGACTTAAAGCATCATTCTATACTCTGCCCTCCCTTTCTCTTTCTTTTACAATACTGGGGATTTGAACTTAGGGTCTTGTGCATGCTCTTTTCCATGTATATACATGCATGGGTCTATGTATGCATATATGTGCTTGTGCATATGTGTGTAAGGCACATGTGTGATTGCACATGTGTGGAGACTAGAGAGGTTAACACCAGGTGTTTTTCTCAGAAACAGTTTTTACACTTGTTTTTTTTATTGTGTGTGTGCATCCTATGTATGGCACTGTGGGGGGACATGTATGTGCCATGTCACATGTGTGTAAAGGTCAGAAGACAACTTGTGGAGTCAGTTCTCTCTTTCCATCCTTATGTGGGTGCTGGACCTTAATGAATTTAGGTTTCTGTGGCAAGTGCTTTATCCACTGGGCACTTTAGACTTTTAAACAATCTTTATAGCCAGTCAATCTCATCTCCCTCTGAATATTTATGATTTAGATTCCTTCAGAATTTGGGGTAGGAAGAGATTTAAATATATATATATATATTCTTGAGTCGCTTCTTAATAGTTGTATTAAATTGTACTAAGTATTGAGTAAACACAAAGACATCCAAGGTAATAGATACACAGAGAATGCTACAATGATACCTGTTTGAACTCACTACCCCTTGAGACAAACATTGCCAACTTGACTGACAAGTAAAGTACCAGGACTAGCCAAGCAAACAAAGTGGCCTTGGGGAAGGACTTGCTGTCACAGTCATTAGGAGTCACCACATAGCTGCAGTGCCATGTAATAGCTATTGAATGCCCCGATCAACAGGACAGAATAGAAAGGCCAGGGGTAGGTTCCAACACATGGAAAAACTGACATTTCCTCTTCTTGGGTGGAGAGTTGGACTTTTATCTAAGGGATACTAGAAAATTCATTTATGAAAAAAAAATGTAATTGGACTCCGATACCGCATCATACACAAAGGCACAGAGAAAGACAAGACTGATGAAAATCTGTACATAAACTTATAAAATATGCATGGAAGAGAATAAAGGAGGCTATCTTTATGGCTTTGAGGTAGAAAACACACTTCCTAACAGATGCACAATACAAACCACAATAAAAAAGATGTATTTGGTTTCCTCGACGATGTCAGAAAGACACACAGACCTCTGCAAGTATGGAAGAGACTTTCCAATACTTTGATTTAATGAGTCGGTACACAGGCTATGCCTTTAAAAATCTTGAAAGCCAAGAGAAAAAGATGGAAAAACTCAACAGAGAAATAGAAACTTCAGCAGGCCATTTCACACACAAAAAAGGAAACAAATATAGAAAATACACTTAACAGATAAAATCTGGAACCTCATTAAAACATGCTGAAGTGACATAAGGTATATCTCCCCTAAGCCACTTGAAAAATTAAGAGGTCAGATGGCACTAAGTGTTGGCTGTATTATTGTAGTGGGTTAGCCTGTTGCTGCTTGTATGCTAATGCTAGTTTGGGACCCCCACACTAGTTGCCCCAGAGATGAACACAGATTGGTTAATAAAGATGCCAATAGCTAATAGCTGAGTAGAAGAGACATAGGTGGGGTTTAGATTTCAAGAGCTAAATAATAAGATGCCAATAGCTAATAGCTGAGTAGAAGAGACATAGGTGGGGTCAGAGAAGAAGAGGAAGAGGAAGAGAAGGAAGAGGAGGAAGAGGAAGAGAAGGAAGAGAAGGAAGAGGAGGAGGAGGAGGAGAAGAAGGAGGAGGAGGAGAAGAAGGAGGAGGAGGAGAAGAAGGAGGAGGAGGAGAAGAAGCAGGAGGAGGAGGAGAAGAAGCAGGAGGAGGAGGAGAAGAAGCAGGAGGAGGAGGAGGAGGAGGAGGAGGAAAAGGAGGAGGATGAAGAGGAGAAGGAGGAGGAGGAGAAGAAGATGAAGGAGGAGGAGAAAGAGGAGGAGGAGAAAAAGAAGAAAAGAAGAAAGAAGAGAAGAGAGGAGGAGGAGGAAGAGGAGAAGAAGGAGGAGGAGGAGGAGGAGAAAGAGGAGGAGAAGGAGAAAAAGAAGAAAAGAAGAAAGAAGAGAAGAGAGAAGGAGGAGGAAGAAGAGGAGGAGGAGGGGGAAGCAGCAGCAACAGGAGGAGAGGAAGAAGAAGGTTGGGCTAAGGGTCAGGAGAGCACAGTCCTGAGGGCTGCCCAATTGGAGTTCAGAGCAGCTCAGCTGGAACATAGTAAATAGCAGGTAAAACCCCAGGGCTATTGATAGGATAGTAGATTCCAACAGCATGGAGGGTAGGCAGCTGCCCAGCTATTGTGCTGATTAAGGCCGGGATTTTAATAATCATTACTACGTATTATTTTCCCTTTCCTCTTGGTGACGATGTAAGATGAGATGATGCCTGTGTGATGAGGTGGATTAACTTGGCAGAGGGGGACACAATTGCAGATGACAATAGAATCCCTCAGAAGAAGTGTCACTGAGCTATGACAATGCCAGTTCTAGGTGCATCTATACATAAGGGAGGCCTGACACTCTCCCTTCCATGCCTTTCTTCCTATACCTACCTCTTTCTCTCTCTCTAGTCACCCATACTTCTCCCAGAGCAGTGGTGCTTTAGGTGCAGCATCCAGACTGGCAGCAACACATAGCACTTAGGAATAGACCATGATGCCCAGGGTTCCAATAAGCCCTGGAGGAGACTCCAATGCAAGGTTTGGTCTGAGAAAAACCTTGGGAGAATTTCTGAACCTTGAGACTGATTTGAGGACGCAAGCTCAAATGAGATTCATTCCCTTACATTTTGCAATTTTGACAAGTTAAACATCAAAGAGACAGAAGTTTCTTTAAAACAAAAAGTGGTGTGAGAGTATCTTTCATCCCCTGTGAGTACTGGGATGGAGGGTGAGGTGAGGGAGACATGTATAGTGTGGAGACTTGCGTGGAGATCAACTTGGAAGCATCTTCTAAGAAGGTTCACCCTCTTAACGAAGTGGTTCTCAACCTGTGGGTCACAACCCCTTTGGGGGACACATATCACATATCCTGTATATCAGTTAATTTATATTACAATTTATAACAGCAAAATTACAGTTATGAGGTAGCAACGAAATAATTTCCCGGAGGTCACCACAACATGAGGGACTGGATTAGAAGGCTGCAGCATTAAGAAGGTTGAGAACCTCTCCTCTAATGGTTAGAGTCTGACCTAACACATAAGATACATCCTAAACGCGTGTAACGGGAGAACCACAAACGATTGGCCGATGGTTAATTTTCACTGTTAGCTCGACAGGTTTAGGATTATCATGGAAATACTCCACTGAGTGCATTCATGAAGGTATTCCCAGAAATCCATCCTTGATACGAAAAAGCAGGAAAAATCCATCCTTGATATGTAGGTGGGACCATCTCACAGGCTGGGGTCCTGGATGGAATGAAAAGGGGACAGGCAGCTGTACACTAGTGTTCCCCTCTTTCTGATTCTTGGTTGTAGATGTGTGCACTGTGACCAGCTGCTTCGTGCTCCAGCTGCCATGTTTTCTCACTATGAGATGGACTGTACCCCAAAACTGTGAGCCTAAACAAACTCTTCTCCCTTAGGTTATTTTTATGAGGTATTTGATCATAGAAAGGGGAAAGTAACTAAGAAAATGGGTCAATGTTTTTATTTTTATTTTTTAATTTTTTGTAGTCCTGGGAATGGAACCTTGGCCCACACACTCTGCTCCTAAATTATTCCCCAATCCCAGCCAATGATGCTTAACTGGAAGATCCAGTGAGAAGGTAACCTGAACTGCCACCCCTGGAAGTGGAGTCAGCTGTCATGTTTTGTCATCATGGTCATAGCTGTATGGATCAGTGGCAGAAAGATGCTGGTACCCAAACTTACTCCTTCTTAGAATTCTGAAAACAAAGAGTGGCAGTGTCTGTCCTAAAAATACATTCTGTTCTGGTAGAAGTCTGCCTATCACCATCCACATTGCTAGAAATTAATTAGATTATTGTCCTCCTTACTGTTGTGAGGGGAGTGTCTGCACAAGCAGGAGGAAGTGTGGGATTTCTCAGGAGCAAGGATGCTGCTTCAGTGGGATGTTGGGCAGAACACAAATGGTGGCACTGTGGGCGCACATGGAGACGCACGATGAACTTTTACAGACAAATCTACAGTAACCTAATTCACGTGTGTGAACTGGACATTGTTGAATAGTTTACTTTAAAAATGTTATTCAGCAAGGATTGGGGATATGGCCTATGGTTTAAGTTAGTCAAGAGTTTGCCTGATATCTGTGAGACCTTGAGTTCAACTCTCAAATACTGAAAAAAACAACAGCTTCTCAAGCAAAATAACTTTTAAAAAGCCAACAGATGGTTAAACTTTCTGTCTGCAGCTATGTGTCTGCAATGTGACTTCTGTGCTGCCTACGCATCCAGCACGGACTTCCGAAAACCTGCCAGAAAAGTGTTAGTCCAGCTTCTTCCAGGATTTTCGGCTTAACTGAGAAGCGAGACCAGTGTGAAGGTACACCGTGCTCCCTGAGGGTTCATGGGATATGGATCGATTGATGAGGGTCCCAGCTCCTGATATGCTGACTCAGCAGGTCTTAGGGCTGGGTCCACTTTTGAGAACTAGTGAGTTCTGTTTCCTTTAGGAAACAGAAAGAATCTTCCACAGTCAGATAAACTGTCTTCCATCTTTAACTCAAATCAAGGGTTGGGTGCAAAGACAGTTGTACATTTCTGCCAACAACTTTCCTTCATTTCTGCACTATTTCAGTTTATCCTTTACCCTGAACTGATATGTATAATCATACTGGTTTGAAAAATATTTTCCTGATAGGCAGGTGACCGGATATGTCAAAGGGTCCTTTCCTCTGGAGTTTACCAATGGACTCATAACTCAGTGTGTCCTTGTGTGCCCTTGGCAAGCTTGAGGGAAAGTGGGTCATTCTGAGTAGGACAAATTCACTCCTGACATGTCAGGGCAGCATTGACGGTCAACAGCTCAGCCGACTACATTTCACCAACAGTGTGACACCTGTCACATAAATGAAGGTGCTTCTGTTAGGAGCCGGTTTTCCAGGACTTGAGACCTGAGCTGCTTTCCTGCTTGACCCCACAGTGGTCGGAGAACTCAGGGTATCATGCACAGGTGTGATATTATTCGGGGGACAGCTGACGGCATTCTTTTCTGTATCCTCCACCCCTACAGGTTAACCATGACCCTGCATCTCTTAATGAGCACAATGGAACGCATCTATGAAACCTGCGTTTCTCTTCACGCTTCCTATGTTTCTTCTTACCTACCATGGCAGGTGTGTGGGTGATGGAAACACAGAGTGACGAGCTGTTGTTTCCCCGGTAGACCTGTCTGTTGGCAATAGAGACATGGGCTCATTTGTCATTGCTAAAACCCACCTTGGACCAAAGTGGGACCCATTTAATACAGTTCTCATTTAAAGCTTGCTAAAGAGGTCTTGATGGTTACTGAGTTACATGGCAACCAGAGAATGATGCAAAGCACCTCATGGGGACGACATTTGGGGGTGGGTAGGAGGCTGCGGATGGGTGATAAGTTGTAGAAACTATTAGGAAGGGAACTACACAGAGATGAAAGGATGTGGAGAGGACTTCTTGGTCAGAGAAGGTCCGTGAAGGGAAAGCCCATTGCAAAGTCTTAAGAGGGAAGGATGAAGGTAGATACAGACACTGAAAGGGGATCTCCAGACCAGGGCACATGAATCATGGCAGGAAGCTTATGGAGATGTAGAAGGGGCCCAGGGGCAGTTTTAAAGGTCACCATGAAGCAGTTCTCTTTATTCTAATGGCTCCAGGGAGTCAATGAGCACAGGCTGAGTAGAAGATCCTTGGCACATGGTTGAGCCCTAGGGCTGAGTGAACAAACTAACAAGAGCTATGTGTTCCTCTCCATCCTCCGGTCTCACTGCCTGGGTCCAGTCACTGCCATTATGTGCAGTTCCCCATCCTCTTTCTATAAACATATTGACTATACCTATTTCTTGTTCCTCAAAGACACTAAAGAATCCAAGGTGCTCCGGCAAGGATATCTGGAGAATAATGAGACTTCCTGAATTCATAGTGCAACAGGGAAGACAGCATTAATATGACAACATGGATGTGAGGCAGAGAGACATGAAGGGAAATGACAGTGGGCAGGGCACAGCAGGCACACTCTGTAGGAAGAGATTAGTGATCCACAGCATTGAAGGGATGATGCTCAATACAGGGATACAGGAGTGCCTGGGAGCACAGCGGCTTGCTTTATAGGGACATGATCGTATTGTATAGCATGGTAGAAATTCTCAGTGTGGGGATGCACTTGTCCTTCAGAATGGAAAGGCATGGCATGCTGGGAAAGGTTCATGCAGGGATTTAGCAGTGGGCGGGACATGTGGAGACAGATTAATAGTCAGGGCACAGTGAGAAGGCTCTAGGTAGGGACACAGCAGTGGGTGGAGCTTGGGAGAAGGGATGGAGCAGTGGGCGGGGCATGCTGAAAAGGCTCCAAGCAGGGATGCAACAGTGGGAAGGGCATGGTGGGAAGGCTCCATGCAGGGATGGAGCAGTGGATGGGGGCAAGATGGGAAGACTCCATGTAGGGATGGAGCAGTGGGCAGGGCATGATGGGAAGACTCCATGTAGGGATGGAGCAGTGGGCAGGGCATGATGGGAAGGCTCCATGCAGGGATGGAGCAGTGGAAGGGGCATGATGGGAAGGCTCCATGCAGGGATGGAGCAGTGGACGGGGCATGATGGGAAGACTCCATGTTGGCCTTGATTCCACCCCAGGCCATTCTGTTTTCATTTCTTAACACTAAAGCAATTTATGATCCACTGTTTACCAATGAGAAAATAACATATAGTAACAGATAAATACACACATTTAAATAGCAACTCTTGTGGCCATAAACATAAGGGGTCTCAGTCTATTTAGGTGGAAAGAGATAACCTAATTTAAAAAAAAAAAAAACTGTATTTGCAAAAGGGGTCTCACAAAGTTCCTCAGGCTACCCTTGAAGCTCACTCTGTAGCCGGCGTTGTCCCAAACTTGTGATCCTCTTGCCTCTGCCTGCTCCAGCAGCTGGGATGTCATACCTGGACTGCTAGTCCTGGGTGAGCCTTCTGTTTTCAACCCTTTTTCACCCAGAAATGAATGCAGAAGGAAAACTCGCATGGAAAACAGTGCTTTTAGCGTTGACAGGCTGCTTAAGCAAACACACTCCTATTTGCAGGAAACTTGGCCTGGCTCAGCACTGCTGTGTGGAGGTCAAGTTTATGTTCATCCAATTAACTGCCACCGACTCTGTCCATACTTAATCATAGCACGGCCTGGCTGCTTCACAGCCGACTCACAGTTGCTCTCCAGCAGTAAACTCTTCTAATTGAGTATTGCACACAGCTAATTAAATATGAAAACAGGATTGTGTGCAGTCAAGTTTCCAGCCTGCCTCATAAACTTGCTGATTCTCATTTGTATTTACCAGAGAAATCTGGGCTTTCCAAGCCTACTAGTTAATAGGTTGATAGGGAGAGGGTCACAAACAAGGACAGCTGCTATGTTTGGGGACAACACTGTTACTGGGTAAAGTATATGCTTTTTAAAAAACTGGTAACTCTTCTGCAGAAGGCACAACTTTAATCTTAATACCAAGGGCCAAAGGATCAGGGCTTTTTAAGATCATCCATTCAGGGAAATGCCTGGGACATTAGTGGGAACTTTCTGCTGCTTTGGAGGTCATTGATTTCTCTTTGTCCACCACACATCCTCCTCATGGCCTGACGGAGTGAAATGACAAGCTTCAAGGGGATCTTTTTTGATAGTACAGGTTCTTCAACCACACAGGTGAGCAGCAATCTCAACATATACACTCACCGGCCCTCCCTCCCTCCCCCCCCCCCATGTATGTGCATGAAGGGGCGAGGTCACCATCTAGCATAATTCCTTAGGAGCCACCAACTTTGTTTTTTGACACAGGTTTATCTCTGGGTAGTGTCTATCAGAATTATTTCCTTGCTGTCTCATCACAATCTCAAAGAAGACTTATCTGAGCTTGTGGGCTCTTCCTGCCTCTGCAGTCTCAGCTCTGTGGTTACAAGTAAGCACAACTAAACCTGGCTTCTGTGAGTGTTGGGGATCAAGTTTGTGTCCTCGTGCTTGCACTGAGTGTAATCCCTTTATCCCAGTTGAGTCTCCCTCTAATGTTGGTCATGCAACTCACTGACATTGCTGAAAGTGATTTGTGTAAAGAAAGGTTCTCAGACCTAAGAATTGTGGTACAGATGTGACACCCAACCTCACTTATAATTCCTTTGCATGTCGATTGCTTTATCTTTGATTGGGGATAATGAAATCTCCTGTTTCCAAGCTGCTGTGTGGATTCAATGGGAAACCAGATGACTGGCATTCAGTACATTGCCAGTACACACTAAGCATGGTGTAGGTAATGTTGTAGATGTTTCCAAGTGTGTTTTCCTTGTCAGTTTGTAAACTGGCGTGAGGACTTTAGGTAAGTGAGTTACAATTTCTAGTTGGAAACAGAATTCCCTATCAGAATTATTTCCCCGTTGACTCATTACAATCTCAAAGACTACTAACACCTCACAGACTCCCCAGAGGACTTTTGGACGGATGCTACCTCCGATCGTCTCTATTCCCTTCCCTGACTCTCTACAGGGAGACCTGCAAAATACCCAGACAGCCATTCCACTTCTCCTGCTATCACAGCTGGCATCCAGCCTGCCCTGGAATCATAGGTGTCCAGCTAACAGAGTCACAGGCCTTGCCATGAGTCTTTCCCTTCCTTTCCACCCAGAACTTGGCAGCCATTCTTATCTGGCTTCCAGCCCCAGAGCTGAGAGGCTGGAGCATGAGATTCTTTCTCTTTGCCATCCAACTTCCCCAAGTAGAAGATTACACCCATGATCACCTCCAAGTACCTTTCTTTTGGGCTTCTTTTTCTTTCCCTTGAATTAGGGGGTCGAAGTTATCTGATAGGCTGATCATTTCAGCTACTAACTTAAGCTTCCCATTTCCAGAACGCACAAAATCTCCAGGCCCCCACTGGAATACTGCAGGTATATTAGCCCAAGAAACCGCAGCCCTCAACTGCTTTGACAAGCCCAGGGTAAGAAGAGGCTTGCTTTGTCTCCTCAAAAGGATTCAAGTGTCCCGCAAGGTCTCAGCACAAGGGTGTCAATGACTGTGTCACTCTTCAGCAAGCAGGCAAGTTGGGGAGTTGTTACTGTTGGCTGTTGTTGTTCTAATGTGAGTAAAGGTACAATAAGGTGTGTGTACAACCAGAGGCAAAGCCATTGTTCTGCACCATTAAGCTCACAGCAGCCCCCCAAAGAAATTATAGGCAGCTTGTGATGCCCCTAATGAAGAGCATCTCTTTGAATTATCTCTGGATAAGGAAAGGATCAAGCCAGAGTCTTAGAATATTTGATCCTCTTTGTGCTGCTGTTATGAAGGCTTACTGAAGTCAGACACCCCGGACTTTCTGGAACTGTAATTTATGGAAACCTTAATTTCTCTGTTCTAATAAGGTTTTGCATAATGAGGGTGAGGATACAATTACTAATTCCTGCAAGAGTTTTGTGAATTCTTCTGTGCTATGGTTCGGGCGCCCAAAGAATAGGTGGGAGGAGGGATTTTACTTAGCTGGCACAAGGGTAGTGGGTCTGAGAAGTAGTTTGGGCTCCCTGAAAACAAATCTGCATGGTTCTCTAAACTGCTGACAACATGTATTTCAGACGGAAGTCATTTATCAGCAACTCGCCGGACAATACTTCAGACAGAAATAGCCTTACAAAATTTTACCTAGCAAAAACCAAACTGAATCCAGATTCCTTCTTTTGGGACTATAGTCTGGGCTTAAGATCATAAATAATAAGGTCGAATAAAAAATAAGTTGACACAGATTTGTTGTAGATAACATAAAGCTGATTTGAGAAGGTGCCCACTATTATAAATGTATATGAAATTCACCTGAATGGAAGCTACATGATAGTTTTGGTGCTGATGATATAAACTAAACCAAACCAAACCAAACCAAACCAGGCACAGAGTTTTGAAAACTACCATTTAACTTACTCCCTCTGCAGTAGCCAAGCCTAATATAGCACACTGCTTAGCCAATGAAGTCTGGTACTCAGTTCATTTCACTTCTAAATGTTTGGCTCAAAAAGAGAGCCCCCAGATCATCAGGCAAACTGATGCTTAGAACATATTGAATGATGCCATGAGGGATGGGGCCAGACCATCAAGTCCTCCCATACATCCCTAGGAAACAAGGCTTGTGTCTCACTAAGTCCTGAACATGGAGGTGGAAGCCAAGGATATTTCTAAGACTTAAGAAGCTTGTTTTTAGCAGGTGGGACACTTCAAAAAACCTTAGAATGCTTACACTGATCCTTTATATGCCTTACTGCAGACAGCCGACAGACATACAGACAGATGCACCTTTTATTCACCCAGTATCATCCCGGTATCCGTATCATTAGAGTTTGCTTACAGACGCAACATTGAGCTGTCTTGCTAGGGACACCTGCCCTCTGGTGGCTCATGTGAAAATAACACACAACTAACTGATCAAATTTCTTTTAAAGTCAAGCCTGGTTCTTTAAAACAATGTATTAATTAGCCATTTGTTGTTATGAACCAAGAAACACACACCCATTTTTTTTGCTTGCTGTCATGTTATTCTACTATGATGATTTAAAAAACTTACCAGACTGTGATGTTCTGTTCACTGAAATTATTTTTTTAAAGGCACTAAACTGATTCAAGAGAAAAATCTTTAACTGCCGAGTTAGGTTAGCAAGAACCATGTCAAACCACCTTGTTCAAGATGGGGCTTGAATACTTAAAAAGAAAGCGCTCAACACAGATGTAAAATAAGCTATCTGGGCTGTATTGAACACATGCCCTGACATCTCAACTGAAATTTCATGTTGTGATGTAGAAGCCGTGACAAATCACCTGCTGAGGGTGACAGTCTGTAAGACCGAGTCACTTGCTTCAAAAGTTGCTAACATTTACACAGAGAGATGTATGCAACTGGCAAGTGTGAGGTACAAATGTGAACCACATGTCCCAGTACAAGACGCTGCCGAAAGGAGGACTCAACAGAAGACTTTGCTCTGCTGTGAGCAGTGCCTTAAAACTGTTTTAAACAGACACAAAAACTGCAAGCATCCATCACTGCCCCTGTCTTCCCCAACTTATTCAAAGGATTCGTGACCACTCTCTGACCCTTCCTGTCGGCTATCTGTAGAGCGCTTAGTTGTCATGGAGCTTTGTGACACAGCTGCTTCAAACACATTGCAAGACCATCAACAGCTATTTAGACTCTCAGAATCAAGCACCGGAAAAGCTGCTAGGAAGCACATTTCTTAAGAGAGTTAACAGAACATCTCCGGAGAAGTGGGCAAGGCAGGCTTAGGCAGAACACAAACACACACAGAAATTCCCGATCCCTGCCCTGGGAGGGATGCTGCCAGGTGAGTACCACAGAATAACCTGCCGCGCTGTTACCTGGCAAACTTCATAGAGTAATTTGTACTGCTCCTCTTGCTTCTGCGCGCTGCACAAGCTGCATCCCATGTTTGGAGGAAATGTCAAAGAAAGCCTTCAGGACCTCCAGCGCCTGGGAAGCCACTCCTTCAGCATGCAGGCATTGAAGGGCTCTCTGAGAGCCTCAGGTGAGTCAGGCAGCTACAAAGCCTTACACAGGCATGGCTCTCCGAGGCTGCAAAAACAACTCTTCTGCTTCCTCCACGCTTCCTTTCCTTCCCTCGCAGCATGTACGCACGCACGCGCGCGCGCGCGCGCGGACACACACACACACACACACACACACACACACACACACACACTCTGCTCCCTCCTCCGTGTGAGTGACTCTGGCAGCTGGATTGTGGTCCAATGCACACGCTATATATACTGCTGCTCATGCATATTAATCAGCTCTCATTGACTATTCATAACAGACAATGATACAGAAGCTATAATTGCCAACTATGACAGTTGAAATTTCTCTAATTAACAAGCAAGTGCTCCAGTGGTAGGGAATAATAAAAAGACACTAACAATTTTGCAAGCCATTTTCTGGCAGTTACAAATAAACATGACTGCATTTTTTTCTTTTTTTCCAGCAGGGTCTCTTTGGATAATCCCTAATGCATTTCAGCTAAGTAGAAATTCATTTTTAAATATATCATAAAATTTCTGATGATATAAAATGTATTTAATGCTGCAGATAATGATGGCACATAAACAGATTTTATGGAAAGGACATGTTTTGAATAAGATTCCGATAATGTTTAGCACTGTACAAAGTTGTAGGGAAAAAAAAAAACATTCCACCTATGAATAAAATATCCAAATGTAAATTGCAAGCTAGATCCATGAGTATGTAAAGTAGCTAGAGGTGGTGAAGAGAGACACTGCCCTACAGGGGAGCGAGCAGATATTATTACCAACATACCCTGCCAATCCCAAAGGCAGCAGAAACTTATTTGTCAAAGTGACCTGGAAGTAGAAGCTGCCAGCCTTTTGCCATCTCCTCAGCTTTGCAGATGCCACAGATAATGCAGAGCTGACACTTGAGAGCCAATTGTCACTGGCTCTTACTGTTTATGCTCTGGCATCCCACTGCTGCTCAGGCTTCTGTAGGTGTGCCTAGTAATGTGTGCCAGGAAAGCGAGAAGAGGCAATAGTAAAGGCAGAAGGTGATAATGGACAGTACTCAGAGGGGGAGGGGAAGGGCAGAGGAGGGGGAGGGGAAGGGCAGAGGAGGGGGGGAAGGGCAGAGGAGGTGGAGGGGAAGAGTAGAGGAGGGGGAGGGGAAGGGTAGAGGAGGGGGAGGGGAAGGGCAGAGGAGGGGGAGGGGAAGAGTAGAGGAGGGGGAGGGGAAAGTTAGAGGAGGGGGAAGGGCAGAGGAGTGGAGGGGGAGGGGGAGGGGTTCGGTCTTAAGACAATGTTTCTTGCTTCCCATTCGGTCTCTGTCCCACTGAACCACTCAACCAGCTTCGGAGCTTTTTAAACTACTTAACAACAACACCCACCAGGCCAACAAAACAACCAAACACCTGCTTGCCCTCTGCCTGAATGTAGTGCATAGGTGCTTCTTCCTTACCCCAAATGGCAATGTTAAAAGTTCCCATACCTGCTTCCAGAGCGATCACCAACCCCCTCCCTTGATAAAGGGTGAACTGTCTGAGAAAGACTCCCACATCCCCTGTCAAGAGGTGTCATGGGAGTGCAAGAATAATGGCTCCTTTTTCTGGGAGCTGAGACACACCTGAGATGTGAGTGAACCTGTCCCAATTAACTCCTACTTAGGCTGGTGGCCAACAGGTGGGTAGGGTCCTATTTCTCAGACGGAAATACTCAGCCAAGAGATACTGCCTCTTGGCTGGGCTAGCTCACAGCTTTGATGGTTGGAGGGGAGGATGGCCACTTCCATTTTGGGTCCTTATCTGAAGCTTCTGCCTCAGCTGATACCAGAAGAGGCAGGCATAAACTGGATTGGAGGGTGGGTCTGGGCTGGAGCCTTGATTGTCGATTGTGGAGGATTCTGGGAAGGATCTTATATAGCTAGCAGCTTGTGAAGCTTCATTCTCCTCACCTGTAATGGTGGGCATGCTAACCAGCTGACTTACAGAGTAAATAACTTGGAGAAGGTTAAGTCCTTCAGCTACAAACTGGACGTAGTATTTATCCATGCTCTTGTCCCTTCCTACAACCAGCCCATCTCTAAGTCTGGTCTGCTCAACCTCACTGGCCTAAAAGCCCTCTAGTGACCTCTAATCACATTTGGATGAAAGCACAAAAGTTTCCCCAGGGACCCAGAAGGCTTGGGAAAATTTGGTCCTTGTGTATCAATTAGCTGGTACTCTCCTCTGGTTCTCACTACACTCCAAACCACCCACATCCTTCCTTGTGGATAACAGCTTTCTTTCAAAGCTCTTCTTCCCTTCTCTTTCTTATTAACCCTTTACCCCATCTCAGCCCATAGGAACCTTCTCGAGGAGAGCCTGTGCTAAGTCACCTGCAGGCATCCTCTACAGGCATGGATTTCCCATCGTGTTTATCAATGTGTTGTATTATCATATTCCTTTTTAAAGATGATATATCCCTCCCACTGCTGTGTGTGTATGTGTGTGCATACGGACACACATACTGACACACATGCACACACATACACACACACACACACACACACACGTACTCAATCCAAATCCAGGTCCTCATATTGCCTGGCAAGTACTTCACCCAGGAGCTAAGTCCCAGTCCCTGGGATCACTTCAGAATCAGTGATGATCCTGCTTACAGATGGTTCAGTGTTTCTCTGCAGGAGGCTTAAGTTCCTTGAAGCAGTCTCACCATCTCTAACCAGGGTGCTCAGGAAACACAGGTTGGCTAGCTGGATGAATGGGAGGAGAGCCACCTGCCAGCTCCACAAAGCCATGAATGCAAGTGCAAGCTGCAAGCACCATTATGAAACAGAAAGCACAGGGCCAGGTGTCTGTGGGAAGGGAAGGCTCGCTGTCATGGTTGACTCTCTGCTTCTAAAGTTACAAGGCCCCTTGGCTTCACAGTCTTTCTTTGTTTACTTACTTTTAAACAACCAAAATAAATATTGAAGTGAGTGGAAGTTGAGTTGTTAGAGAATGTATATGTGTGTGTATATATATATACACATATATATAATAGATATAAAGGATGTATTATATCTATTATATATCTTGTTACATATCTTTCAAGTTATAATCTCAAGCTGAGAGAGTTGTAGTAAACACTCCACTGGACTTCAGCATAGTGCCTGTTAAAACACTGTGGATTTGGGAGCATATTATAAGCTTAAAGATGTTGAAGCAAGTTGTAGGTGCACACTTGTAATCCTAGCACTGAGGCAGGCAGGCTGCCACAAGATTATGGTCAGCCTGGGAGTATATAACAAGACACAGTTTCAAACAAACAAACAAACAAACAAACAACCATGGCCCAAAAGTATCAGGGTTATTATTGATGTAACTATCAGAATGCAAGCAACCAGAAAAGTCATTTGTTCACTAATTCACTTAAAAATAGCAGTGACTGGTTGGGGACAGAGCCCAGTGAGTACAGTGCTTACTGTGCAAGCATGAGGACCCAAGTCCTCACGTGAAGCTGAGTGTGGAAGCACACACATCTGGACCCCTGAGACCCTGAGATCTTCTGGTGAGACGGGAGGTGCAAACAGGAGATATCCCAGAGTTAGGTCATGGTCACCTAGCCTGGTGTACACAGCACCAAACAACAGTTTCAAACAGGGTAGAAGGTGAGCAGACCCTCTCTGTCTCTGTCTCTCTGTCTCTGTCTCTCTGTATCTCTGTGTGTCTTTCTGTCTCTGTCTCTCTTTCTCTCTCACACACACACAGAAGTAACAAACTGACAGCATATTACTATAAAGAGCATAATAGAAAGAAATGCCTGTAGTCTCTACAACAGGAGTTTTAGGGGGAAGGGCAGCATTTTACATTAAACCAAAGTTCTCTGATGCCTAGCATCATAGGAGACAGCAGATTGTCTCAGTTGCTGCTGTACCCAGTGCCTGTGACAAGCATCATGTGGTTAACAGGAAGTGCCATTGGATCATCTACTACTAAAAGAATGGCAGGCAGAGAGGAAAACCATACTCTGAATTTTTAGGCGAATGTGTTTGACCTTGTAGATGCTGAGAAACAAGCATCCAGGGCCCTGTGAGTGCCCAGGCCTCACTTTGAAAACCACTGTCTCAGAAGAACATTACTGGTATCACACACCTCCTTGCTGACAGTGGGGACAGGGAACAGAAAATACACCAGACCAAGTTCTATACCCATTCTTGGCATTCAAACATCATATGGAATTAACGTTGCAAATCTCCCATGTACCCACAGTGCCTAAAACAAGACTATCCAAGTCAACATCTGCACAGAGTGCCCTCTATTTGGGACAATTGCCTAGCACACGTACAACGCAGTCTCACTGTCAAAGTCTTGATAACTGAGCCTGCGAGCATCATGGTGCATTCTGAGAGAGGTTCACTTGTGTAAGGGAACGCACTAAAGCCCTGAGCCACACTGACCCTGGTGGTCATGTGAGGACAACAGTGTTAGTGCCTGCAAGGGAAAAATGAAAACTGCATGCCACACAAAGGCACACACTGGTGAAGATATTTAACCTCTTCTCCCATTGGTAACTGCATTATCTGAAAACCCTAACAAGCTCACCAGAGCACCGGGCACTTTTCGCAGCTTACCCTGTACCATCCCACACCTGCCTCTTTCTGCTTTTGTGGACATTGAAAAAAAAAAAAAAAAAGAACTGTGTAAAGAAGGGTCAGCAAAGATGGCTCAGTGAGACAGAGGAGGCCATCTGAAAGCACTGAAGGGGCCCAGGGCATGTCTTTAGTAACTGGTCTTTGAAAATCTGTAGATCACTGGGGATTCTGCTGGCTCATTCTTTTGTCAATCTGACACAAGCCAGAGATATTTGGGAAGACTTCAATTGGCCTGTGCTAAGCCTGTGGTGCATTTTCTTAATTGATGCGAGAGGGCCCAGCCCACTGTGGGCAAGTGTCATCCCTGGGCTGCTCCTGGGAGCTAGGAGAAAGCAGGCCAAGCAAGGCAGTAAGCAGCATTCCTCTATGGCCTGAGTCAGTTCCTTGCCTCAACGTTTCCCCCACCTTGAGTTCCTGCCTTGATTTCCCTGAATGATGGATTCCAAGCTGTGAGATGAAATCAACCCTTTCCTCCCCAGATTGCTTTTGGTCCTGGTATTTTATCATAGCCATAAAAACCTTCACTAAGATGGGGAGTGCTACTATAGGTTAGCAGATGTGGACGTGAACTCATGTGAGCGTAACTGCTGAGTATGCCCTCTAAAGGGAGCATATTGTTTTCTGCCAACGAACTGGGTTACCTTGTCTGATATCTGAAATAGGATCTTCTTCTGTTCTATGCTATATAAAAACAATGCAGGCCTCATCAGACTATGCGCAAAAGCTTCCCTATGGACTTCCTGAATGACAATGTAAATAGATGTGGGATGACGGGGCAATGAGGCAGGACAATGCCACATAGAGCATGTGTATCAGTGGGCAGGAGGACAGAAATGTCCTCCCCGAACCTTCCAGCTGGTTGGCTTGATCCTAGTGCCTTGGCCCTTCCTCAGCTTGGTTTCCACTTCCTTTCAGATCATACTAACTCATCTTCCCCATCATTCCAATCTCCTTCTTTCAGATCTTACTATGCATCATGGCTAGAGTATTCATTACACATGCACAGGTGCACACAAGCATGCATCTAACAAGTTCATAGCACAAGGTGCAAGTTCTCCAGCACGGGGCCAAACCTTTCTATTTGTTCCCTTTGCTTCAGCTGCTGGGGACATGCACACTGGTGTCTGGCAGCGTTTAGCTGAGTTAGATGTTGCGCTCTCTGCCTGGAGCACCCAACTTCATGTCCATTATTATGCCCCTTGATCTCACCTCCCTTGTCACAGCACCATCCTACAGGCAATGGTGGAGCTTCTATAGAACTCCCAGGAGAAGGTAGTCTGTGTGTCCATCACTTTCCTCCTCCTAGTCTGG
Source organism: Arvicanthis niloticus (assembly GCF_011762505.2). NCBI lineage: Eukaryota > Metazoa > Chordata > Mammalia > Rodentia > Muridae > Arvicanthis > Arvicanthis niloticus. Next base: position 40,656,895 of record NC_047666.1, read on the forward strand.
AACTCTTCTAGGACCATATTCCATGTCTCACTCAGATCAAACTGCCCATCTCTCCCCTGTGGGGGTGCTCACTGTATACCCAGTAAACAAATTCAATATCAGATACAAAACAAGGGTTTGAACTATGTGGGGTAGCTTTTCTGAGTTAGTTGAATACTGAACAAACAAACAGATATTCAACATGGGCAAAGGGATTACTTCCACAAGAAAGTTAAGGCCTAAAGCTTGGGAAAGATGTCTTTTCTGCCTTGGGTAGGAGGATGATTCTTATGAACCCTGTACACCAGTTTTGGCCAGGGATTCAGTCACAGTCTGAGGAAAGGGTTTAGTGACTTCTAGTTACCCCTCAATAAGACAAGGCAAGTTTCTGATAGTTTATCTGAATCACAGTGAGTGGTCCCTGGGCTTGACAGAGTCAGAAAGTTGTTTTAAAAACAAGTATGGAAAGACAACATGTCCAAAGATATCAGCCTAAACCAAAGAGATGACTTGAAGACATATGTAAGAGCATTTGAGTGTGATTCTGTGTCTGAGAGGCTCTCTGTGTTTAGAACATCAGTTCAGGATCCCACGTCTCATTTTAAACAATGAAAAGAAAAAAATTCTTTTCCTCAATAAATTGATTGAGGGGCTGCTGTCTCAAGGGCATTTCGGAATCTCATAGACTACTCTGGCTGTTGGAGATTGACAGCTTCCTGTTTGCACTTGAAGCTCCTGGAGATGGATGCTGTGTCCTGCAAGGAGGTTGGGTAAGGGAAAAGGCAAGCACACTGCTGAGTGTGTACCGCAGCTGCCTTCGAATGTCAAACGGGCAGATGAGCATCTGTCTCCAAGACCTGCTTAGCAGAGCACAGAGAACAAGAATGCAGTAGAGGCCAGCAACAGGGGAAAGACACCTGCTATGTTCGTGAGAGTGGCAGAAAAGATGTCTAACCGCTTTCATCTTCAGCAGAAAGAACAGGTTTTCTCGTGTCCTTGATCTGTAAGGTCACCCCTGTTACGTGTCTAGTCTTTGGACTGCCACAGCACATTATGATGGTTCCTGGACCTCCTTCCTGTCTTGGGATTTGTGCCTGGACTTGGGAATTCCTGAGAAGGGGTTCCTCTAAATGCCTCTAGTGGCTCTCTGCTGCAGAAGACCTCACAAAGCATGTGAGAAGAACAAGTCTGAGTTCCTACAAGGTCATCATGTGGGCTGTGGTGTGGGCATCTGCATAGGGCAGGGAAGTATGGTGAGATGACTCAGCCCAGTCTATGGAATAATTTGCTGAAGGGGTGGTGAGCTCACAGCACCCTGGGAACAGGGCTTCTCTACCTTATGGAGGGGTGACCAACTGCTCCAGAATTGCAGAGGAGGGCTCATCAAAGAGTAAAAACTGGTCAGATTTCTTAGAACATATTCTGCAAGTGGCCAAGAAATCAAGAAAAAAAATACAAAAATGACCATCTTGAAGGACAGAAAAATCCTCTAGCACACTCTAGTTAGGGGGCCACCAACCTTTCCCATAAGGGCTAAAAAGAAAATATATTTTGTGGGCTAAGAAGCAAAATCAAGACTATCACACTGTCCTGTATATTCATAACCACCCCTCAGATGAAGAATGCACCTATTGTTTGCAGGCCCTAACAAGATGGGAAGGCTATATGCTGATATGGCTTGTGGACCATAACTAGCCAACAAGGACATCTGAGCTTGAGTTCTTTGATACTAATGGGAGGATGAGCCAGTGACCCTCACCACTCCACCCAGACATTCCTGTTCAACCCAAATAAGAACTGTGGCTGAAGGAGTCGGAGTAATGTGCCCAGTAACACTCAGCATGCACCTGGCAGCAATGAGATCAGAATTTGACGTAAGCCTAAGGCAGGTAAGACCTTGCCTGTCCATTAGGAATGCTGATGTATGCAGCAGGCTTTACAGACTGTCTTCTTGTTGGGAAAGGGCTGGTAAAGAAAACAGCTCAAGAAACACAATGTCCTCACAAATGATCCTAAATCAACATGTGTTCTGTGAAGAGCGACCCTGCCAGCAGGACCGCGCTTGACTGGCCAGTCCCAGGATATGTCTAATCTTATTCTGAGCATTTCTCCTTTATGTGTATAGTTAGAACACCTCTGGGTCCACAGGAATCTCTTCTAAGTATGGGGGGTAAGAAGTATATTCAGATCTGCTCTGGTCTCTGGGTTTAGGTAATACGATAGATGTGCAGCAGGTTTCGTTCTGCATGTGGAAGTCAGAGCGAGGCTCTGTGACCCTGCCTAGGCTCCTAGCCCACCTTGCCAGCACTTGCAGACGGGAGAGAATCCTGTGGATGTGCTCCAATCCCTGGACACAAGTTTCCACTGGGCAGCAAGAAAGTGAATCATGGGGACAGAGAAGAGATGGAAAGTAGAAGTCTGGATATGAGTGGCAGGAACCCAGACAGGGGTTTAATGCCTTAGGTTCTGGAGAACTTAACCCATGTTTATTATGAGTGTAGAGGGCAGGCTCTGAGGAGAGAGGAAGGCAGGGTGATTGGAATACAAGAGAAGGAAAAGGGAGAGACTTTGAGGGTACTTGAAAACGCCACTGGTGTGTCCTAGAGATTCACAGAGTAACAAGCTTATAAAGAATCCCCAGAGGACAACCAAAAACTACAAAACCATGGGGTGGGGAGTGGGTGGTAAGGTGGGTAGCAGATATGACCTCATCTTATTATCTTACAAATTAAGTTAGGGGTTTCAAACTAGATGCTGGACCACTGTCGGCATTCTCAAACAAATTTTAATTAAATGGTAATTCTGAAAATCAGTAACATTTAAACATCAATTGTTGCAATCTAAAATACAGGTTGAAAAGATCTTTTGTTGAGTTCCTATGCTCTGGTTCACAGGACCTTGCATTTCCATGTGACAAACCTGAGCAGGAGTGGGGCAAAGGTGTTCCCTGGAAATGGGGTGGGTGGTTCTGACCGCTCAGTTGCTCCTATGTCCTGTATCGCCCTGTTGAAGCTCCAGAGCACCAACGTGCCAAGCTTATGCAAGGTTGGCTCTATATTATGATATAAACACAAGACCTCTGTCTGAGGCCACAGGTGGCAGATAGGCCCACTGGAGAGAGGCTGTGTCTTCTGGGAGCTCCTTCCAAGGGATAGTGTGAGAACTTCACTGTTCCCAGCCTGGTTCTGTCATAGCCCAGGGCTGCCGAGAGTGAATAGCAGTGGTGTCTGTTCATGGATGGAAACTGAAGCCTTGTTTCCCCCTTCCAGCCATTCACTCAGCAACCTTACTCATCAGCCACTGTGAACCAGACACTGTTGTTTAGGGATTAACACAGCACACATGGTCCCGGCCCTTATGCTTCCACGGGGTACCAGCTGCTTTGGCTAAGATGACTGATGCTTCCCCAGTTGTCATACGCTGTCCATTGGTCCTTAGCATAGGTGACATGTCTACAGTGTATGGCCCTGTGAGGTCTTCCCATTTCTTTTTCATGACGTCCAACTATAGGGATGTTCATCAATTGCCCCAGGTACTATTTATGAAATTGTTTTCTTTAAATTTTCTCACTTGATTTTACTTACACGTTTGAAATAAAATCTAATCCCCACAATGTAAAAAAAAAAATGAATCACTTGCAACGTGAGAAAAATAGTATACAACAACTGTGTGAATTTAAAGATAAGAAGACTCACCCTATAGCACACAATACTGACAGCTTGCTGTGTTTGTTGGTAGAGGGAGTTTCCCATTGTACAGAATTCCAGCCTCACTCTGACTTTCCCCACACTATCTTACCAGCTCTGTATGTTTGGCTTCCAGAACCAGTTTGTTTTCTGAAGGATGTCTGGAATCTTCCACTTCACCATCCATTTGTGAACTGACACATCTTCCCTTGCCTTTGCATGCTGGAGCCCAAACTCCATCCTTCAGCTCCCACATGCATATTAAAGCCAACCCTGGCTTCACCACCAAGACTGGCTTGAAGCTCTGCAGTATCTGCAGGGATCTGCATTCTGCCACCTTCTTGAGGCAAGACCTTTAGTCCTTCCAACCATTTAATTCAGTCGGATGAAGGTGAAGCTAAGGGCTTGGGACGATATGGTATCCAGGGGCCAGCCTTAACTAGGAGGAGAACTTTAAGTTACTGAAGTAAAGGACCAACACAAGGGAGAACTTGCTGAGCAGAGCCGGTCCTGGAGCCTCCAGGCATGTAGCATAGGCAAAGTCCTCAAGAACTGTGTACTTGAAGGTGGATGGAGGATGAGACAGAAGCGAAGCTTGAGGAAGAGACTGTGATTGTTGATGCTAGGGGGAAAGGTTGGACAGAGTGAAAGGGTAGGGCTGTGGAGATGGCTCAGCCAACAAAAGCTTGTTGCATGAGTATAAGAGCCTGACTTTGACCCCTAGAACCCTGTAGAAAAGCTGAGCATGGTGGTAAGTTATCATAATCCCAGTGCCGGTGAGGCAAAGCCAGATAGATTCCTGAGGCTCACTGGATAGTTCTGTTAGCCAAACCAGCAAGATCCAAGCCAGTGAGAGACTCAGTCTCACCCCACCCCTGCCAATGTGGCTTGTGTCTTGAGGAATGACACTCAAGGCTGCTTTCTGATCACATCCGTATGTACACATGTCCAGACACATGAGATACACACATATACACAGGAAGGTTGCTTTCTGATCACATCCATATGTACACATGTCCAGACACATGAGATACACACATATACACAGGCATGTAAGTGAACACGTATACAGAGTAGAAAATGGCACTAGGTTAGAGGCAGAGTGAGCTAACAAGAATTTTGACCTGGGCATCCAACTGGCAAATGGCTATGTATTTTCTTCAGTGGCTCTCAGATGGAACCAGAGCTACAGTGGATATTTTGACAGCTTTCTGTCTTGGCCAGATTCTGGAACTCAGGACAATGTCCCCATAGTAGACTGTTCTTTCTATGAGCTTGGAATTGAGTCATGGGCCCCTTGTCAGTGAGGTTTGAAGAAGCTGGGTAACAGTGTGGGGGGGGTGGGGGGTGGGGCGTGCATTAGCTGGGTGACTTGGGCATTAAACAGAAGCTGGCTCAGGAGTTTAAAACAGCTCTACACAGAAGATAAACAAGAAGCACTAAAGACACTTACTTGGGGGAAAAAACTGCCAACTGAGGCTTCATAATTCACTTCTACCTATGAGGTTCAAGTGCCATCAAGTCTGAAATTACTTACAAAGCTTCTACCCAGGATTTACTTTCTATATAAAACAACACTTCACAGAGTAAGTTAGTAAATGCCATCAAGACCAATGATTTGTTTCGAGAGGGAGATTCTGTCAACAAATGGGCAACACTAATTTTTTTTTTTTTAAACATTCTCTGGGAAAATATAACAATTTAGTATATTTGTGAGCTGGATAAGCACCAGTGTCATTGTCCTTAATCTTAAAAAAAACAAAACCAGATATATGTGTGTCTAAACGCTAATAAAAGTTTTCTACCCTATAAATGGGACAAAGTTGAACACTAGATCACAGGCAACACACCCGCTTAGGATTCTGGTCTTATGGCCAGAGCCCAGAGGCAGGGAAAATGGAGGTGATTTAGAAGAGTCTCTGGTAAGATACATTTGATATGAGTGGGCTTGCTGAAGCGAAACAGTAATACCAGAGAGATACAAAGGTGTGAAAGCCATTACAGTGTGTCTAAATGGTAGGAGGCCTTGATGCTGACGTCTCCCAGGTGAGCAGCCTGTACCTACAGGCAGCCGTGTGCTGGCCAATATCAACTAGAAAGCCAGTGAGAAGCCAATGGGTGGGTGCTCTAAAACCACAAGTTCATTTCTGGAAGGAAGGGAGAAATGGTAAGACCCTGTTTCACCATCTCCCTCTCCCATCAAAGGAGACCTACAAGGACAGTGAATTCTGCCTAACTGCCTATGGCCTTCCTTAGGGTGAGTCACGTTATTATAGGAAATGGTTTGGATTTCACAGGTGTGTATGCATACTGAGTGCTTCTTCAAAGATTTGCTTGGGCAAGGCATACCATGGCCCCCAGTCAACCGCCTTTTCAACCGATGGTTACCGATCCCTTGTGCTTGCTAGAGCAGTAAGACATCACCATTTGGATATCACGGAGTGGTACAACTAAGGAGGGAACGTGCTGAGGATGGGAATGAGCTACAAGCACACTGTCTTATAAGTGTCACAAAAGGCTTTAATTGTTAGTACCTTTCTTGTAAGAGCAAACAAAACAACTCCAAAGACATACTCAACCTAAATTAAGAAATCTGAACAGAGCATACATAACTAATTAAATACCTTCTTCCTAGTCTCACCCATTGTCTATGAAGCTGGCCATGTGGGCTTAGAAAAGAACCATGACCCAGGGTAGTGCAAGTGGATGGAGGAACAGATTGCTTCTGGACACAAGAAACTCCCCACCTGATGGAGAGGTGTGGAGGCTCACAGAAGGAGGAGGCTTTAGAGCCTCTCCAGTCACATACTGAGCCATAACTGTAGGTCTGCGTGGTCTCCATGTCTGTGCTTGAAGTATCTCCCATCTAGTGCCTCATGACCCACTGACTCCCACAGCGTTTCTTCCCTACTCCTGCCAGCTATGTGTGACAGCACTTTGGCAGGATTCTTGACTGATTCTGATTGGCACGGGCTCCATCTTCCTGCTCCATGCCAACCCCCTGAAATGCAGCAGGCTTTTTGCGGTCCCTTTTAATTCCATGTTCTTGCCCAGTCTCCCCAAACCCCCACTCCATGCTGGTCACCCAGAATATTAGTTCTGTTTTTCATTGCTGTGGCAAAACACCTGATATAACCTAAGGAAGAGAGGGTCTTTTTTATTCACAAGTTGAGGCTATAGTCCGTCACGAGGCAGCTAGCCAGGAAACAGACAGAGAGGGCTGCTGGTACTTAGCCGATTTCTCTTTTGCATTCGCTCCAGGATCCCAGCCCATATGACAGTGTTGGCCGAGTTCAGGGAGGGTCTTCCAACCTCAATGAACACACTCTAGAAAGTCCCTCACAGACATGCCTATGGATTTCTTCTCCTACATGATTCTGGATGCTTCAAGATGTCCCTACTTACCATTACATTCAGACACACAGGTGCCCCCCCCCCCCCTTTTATGCCCGTGACCTTAGGCTTGTCATACTAATAGGCACACACTCCTGGACCACCATCCATCCTGATGGGACTGTTGGCTGTGCCTCTTGTTTGTCCCTTTCCTCCAGCCCAAAGCTGTTCCCTAGATATCTTGCAGATTCACATCTGCCTTGGCCCCACCTCTTTCTCCAGCCTTCCCCTCACACTTCTCCACAGCCTATGTCTGACAGCCTTACCTTTCACCCATTTAAACGATGGTCAAGTTGCTGTCCAGGATATTTAGGATCTTATAGGATGAGGTCACCTTGTTCCTTCATGGCAGCACTGAGATGTTAGCCCCTTCATTTAAACGCCACCATCAGCTCTAGTTCCCCTCTAACTGCAGGCCTTTGTCCCCCATTTCCCCATCCTCCCAACAATATATATTTTGTTACGTCTTAGTAGGTCACCATAGGCCCTTCTGGCCACATGTGCTGGCTCTCCTCTTTCTTCTTCTAAATAATGGGGTACATCTCAGAAATCACTACCTTTTTATGCCACAATGTAATACCCATCAAATATGTCAGCCTTCACCCTCCTCTTCCATCTCTGTGCACTCTCATGGAGAATATAGCAACTGGAACTGTCTGGTGCCATCTGAAGACACCTCTTATCAACCGACAATCGAAGTCTAGCAAGGTTGGGCACCTGGGATTTGGAATCAGGATGTTCCATTAGAAATCAAGTTCCAGCACAGGCTCTCTCTTCCTTGGTCAGGATTTCAGATATCCCCATAGGACTGTGAAGAATTACTCATATTCCATTACTCTGCAGAGTGTCTGGCAGATTTTTAGATTTCCCTCTTTCTTTTCTTTTTTAACTCTTCATTTCCCACATCCACTGAGGGTGACACACATAATCTTTAGTTCTTTCCATAGAGAATCTCAGGGTCTTAGCAAGCCCACAGGCACATAAGCAAACTGTCTAAACAAGCTTTCAATGAGCCATGACAGATGCAGGAAAAACAGAATGGGCAGACAAGACGGAACGGTTAATTCCACTTGGTTTATCAGAGAATGTGTCCTTCAAAATACTAAATGCTAATCTACATTTTATTTTCCCTTGGGGAGACTTAGCTTCCATAGGAGACACGGGTACATAAAAAGATATAAAAAGATCCCCAAGTGAGGAATATCAAGGCCCGAAATAATTAGGACAGAATTATTCAGATTTTGGAGTGAAGTTCGTGGGTGTAGTGATGGACAAGGAACACGAGACAATATAATTGGTGACCACTCTGTGAAGATGTTTGCGGGGTTTGTCAACTCAAGCTGGAGAAGCCATGGGGACACCCGACAGGACACATCTACACCTGCTGTACCGTCACAGTGAACAGCCATCACCATGGCTACCACAACCCAGTTTCCAAAGCTAGAAGAGACCTTTGCATTCATCTTGCAAAGCGGGGCAGCTGGATGAGCAGGGCTGATTTCTATGGGCCTTTGAACTTCTGATTCTCCCATACTTCTTTGAGTCTCATTTTAAACCCGGTCTTTGCAGAGGTAGGGGAGGAGATCACAGATAATTAAAGCTGAAAATATTCTCATTTTGTGGTGGGGCTAACAAGTGAAACTCCGGGTAATGATGTAATCCAACTTGTCAAAAAGGAAAATGAAAAGAGAAGACAGAAGGCAGGACAGAGCCTGGGGACCTGTGTGCCATGTCATCTTCTAATTAACTAACTGATCCTTTAAACTGTCAAACTCGGCGAGACACTCTATGGCCTGGCGTCTGATTAATATTCATACTTAGGCACAGGATGCTCTGATTTAGGTCCCAGTGGTTGTAGTTAAACATCAGTCTTTAAAAAAGAGAGAGAAAGAAAAACCTGCCTGGCAAGCGTAAGTGTCCAGGTTTTACATTCATAGGGAAATGAAAGGAGACCACCCTGAGGTCCCCGATCCACAGCTAGAACAAATCCCCACGGATCCATATTGATTTGTGAGTTATGATGAGGACCTGCATATTGAAAAAATAATTATTTTGCTTCTTCTGGCAGCCACCTTGTTAATCACACTTGGTACATTATTGTTAAATAAGTGAACAGCACCTGTAAACTTATATAGCAAGTGGTAATATAACCAAGCTTTTAATTTTAAACAAAAATAATTGAATATATAATTTAACCCAAACAAGCTCAGCTTGATCATTTAGTTGAGCTGTCACTAGTAGTAACCTAGACTTTTTGTTCATATAACTTGAGCTCCAAAGGGATAGTATAATACAGACTTTTACTGACATGCAAAAGATGTTTGAACCTGGTATGTTGGATGTGTCCATAGCTGATGAGGAAACATGGTGGGCAGTGATAAAACCAGGAAACTTAGGAGGGCTTTTCCTTTACTGACTTTACTCTTTATGTATTAAAGACCTGACAAAGAAAAAAACAAGTCAGCCCAATCTACTGCATTTGCTTTGAGGGAATATTTCTTAAACTTATTTTGGATTAAACAAATACAGGGCTCATGGTGTTATTCTACAGTGCCCCAGAACTACCCTGGCAATCCAACAGTCTCATCAACTCATCTATCCTGTCTCCTGTAGAGCTTATTCAACAGTCTCAGCTATTGTCACGGTATTGCCAAACTATTTCAATTTACAGTAAAAAATGGGGAACACGGCAAATAAACACACAAGCTGGGATTGTAAATCACAAACATACCAACTCTAAACAGTATGGGCTAGATTTGGGGTATTCTCGGTAATCCACAGACACTGGACCCTGGCATATAATAAGAAATATTAATACACTCTGGTCATTTTCACTGATGGAAGCTGTACACACAGTGCACACCTTTGTGTGGGAAAGAGATACCCAGTTCTGACACAGAGAAGAGGTCTCCAGACTGAGCAGACATACATGGTCAGGCTGGTTCAACTCCAAGAGCAAATTCCTTTAGGCTTGTTTGTATTTCTACTAACTAGCACGGGACGAGGAGGAAAACCAACTACCAATCATCAGAGCAACCATCATGGCTGCTCTGGGTCACACCCACCTGCAAAAGCCCAGCTATGACAGGTTGCTTAGGAAGGATTGGCAAGCGTCTCAATACTTTCTGCCCTCTTGGAGGAGACCATCAATATCAAGGTTCAGAAAAGTCACCCTTGGCAGTCAGTCATTTCTGGGATTTCAATGATTTCTTACATTTTTATAAAAACAAAGGAGAAACAAAAAAAATCATAAATAAGCTCTCATAGTCCAGATGTCATACATGCCCACTTCCACTCAGAGTGGAGTTCTCAGGGGACCTACCGTTGTCACTGCTGGTCCAGACCTGTGAACTCCCCGTCAGGAGGGTACCACCACCAAGGCATCGACATCTCACTTCAGAAGACAGGGTAGGTACCCTCCTTGCCAGGTGATACTCTGTGCTGTGTTCCTCTGAGCTGCAAATACCTCTTGAGGTGGGGAGCAGGCTCCCGGGACACCGAAACTGGCTCAGTTCCATAGGCAATAAAGTAATTAATGGTGTCTTTCAGGGCAAGCGCAGTAAAAGAAAAATAATTGCTCTCCAATTTTTTTTTTTACTGCTAATGAATGATTGGTACAGTCAATATTTGTGTTGTTGGGAGTGGATGTGTGGATAGATGTGTGAGTGGGATGGAGAGGGAAGTCTTGGGATGCAAATACTCAAACATGCCTATCAGTTCCCTGACCAACTCTAAACTGCAGACCACAAACAGAACAGGGGGCATGGAAGACATCGCACTGACTAATCCAACTGCGGCCAAAGCCTGACACTTAGGACACGGTGCAAAGATAGTCTAAATAAGGTCACTGGAGAATAAATAGGTGGGAGTAAGAAAATGCTAAAGCTAAATTGGCTTCAGAGACCAGACTGAGTTACCAGCTACCTGTCTTTCACGCCTTGTCTAGCACCATGCCCACTGTGTCAAAACATAGCTTTCCTCCCAGTTCTCAGAAGGACAAGCAGCTTGCTGACGCCAGGTGACTCCACCCCTTGTAATCACTTCATGTTCTATATGAGGTCATCAGCTTTCTCTCTATTGAATTTCACAGACACTGAAGCTTCTCACCACACAGAGCTCTATAAACAACAGAACGTAAGATAAACATACTCCAGCCGCTCATTGGGAAGTGGCTTTACTGTGCAGTAGAGACCCTGCACTTGTGTGTAATACGGAAAGGACCCTGTGAGAACCAAACCAAATCAGATTGGTGCCAGTACACAAAGAAATGATCTGGATTTGGGAGTGCTTGCCAGTGGATTTGGTATAGCCATAGACATATTTATTCCAGGCCACAAGAATATTTTGACTCTGATGGAAGAGGAAAAATGGCTTTCTGGCTATGGGAAACAAAACAAAACAAAACAAACAAACAAAGAACCACCTGATCTTCAACTATCATCCCCAAATTTGGTTGAATCTTGGTTAGCTGTGGAGAAGTGATTCCAGGATTCCTGGTGTAAGTCTGTGGATGTTCAAGTTCCTCACATAAAATATGTAGTAATTGAACATAATACCCTCTACCTATCCCCTTGTACACTCTGATTACTTATACACTGAATTGTAATGGTATACAAATAGTTGTTACATGTGCTATTTGTGAAGTAACAATGAGAAAGAGTCTGTACATGTTTAGTATAGATCCGTGTGTGTGTGTGTGTGTGTGTGTGTGTGACTGGAGATCAAAGCCATGGCTTTGCAGACTCTAAGAAGCATTCTACCATTGAGATAGACCTTCACCCAGGGAAGCACATGTGTTCACACACAGGAAATTCATGTGTGTGAGTGTGGATGTGTGCATACCACGGCGTGTGTTTATAGGTCAGAGGAAAATCTCAGGTGTCAGTCCTCACCTTCTGCCTTGTCCGAGGCTAGATCTCCATGGTTTGCTGCTCCTCTTTACTTCCTGCTAGCTGACTGGGAAGTTTCTTGAGATTTTCTTGTTTCTTCTTCCCGTCATGGTATACGAACTAGAACTACAGATGTATGTGCAGCTGTACCTGTGTTTATTTTGGTTCCAAGATTAGAACTTATGCTTGTATAGTAAATACTTTCTCAATTGACGTATCCCCTTAGCCCTGAATTTAGTTTTTGTTGTTGTTTCTTGTGTCTGGTACTATCTGAGATTGGCTAACTGCATGGATAGCTTGCAGAGAGGCAGGATAAGTGACTGTCCAACTGAAAACAAAGACACCATAAATATGCTAGGTTAGTAATGCTATCTATAGCCACAGTGGGGTGAGGAGGGGGGTTTTAAACTTTAACAAACTTCACTGCCACCAACATGAAGACAATCTTTTGATGTTTACTCCAAGGAACCACACATTAGCTACATTCCAGAGTTCTCTAAAACTAGCATGGCAGGATATACTTTAAGTGTGCAAATATATTCCACTTGATTTGCTTTTCCTATCACTCCACTAACGGATATGAACATGTACAGCTTATGATGGTAACTCCATGCTCACCAAATAACCATATATAAGGCCAAGTCACATCCCTGGAAACAGGCTTCTAGAATCATCTAGGTGGTGCTCTTATTCACAAACTGATTTTAATACTTACAACTCGAATACATATGCGTCCCTTTATTTCTCTATAGGGTACTCCATTTTACTTGGTTCCAAGTTTTAAGCAACCCTGGTGTGATCTCCAAACAATACTCATCCATCACTAAGTGGATATGGATGAGTAACTGTATTTTATATAAGATATCCACAAGGGAAGGGCTCTCGCCAAGCTTTCACACGAAATTCTTTAACTGGCCACAGCTCTGTTGTTTTAAAAGTCATCTGCACTTGTCCTTAACTTGTTCTTCTGCATAATTTATTGGGCAGCTGTCAAATATGTGTTACCCCCTGTCTCGTAACTGACATTCGTACAGGGATAAATGAGATAGGAAATGGGCCATTGAATCAGTGGAAGAAAAAAGAAGACAAGGATGAGAGACAATGGAAGGGAGATGCAAGATCTCTCTTTTCACCAGCGGGTGGGCTCACCAGCGAGCTCATGACTACAGAAATGGACTTCACAGAATGACTTGCTTCATACCATGGCTGCTATGGTCTTTCTGAACCATAATGATTGTGCCCTGCTTTAAAGAATGTGTATTACCGACATCTAATTTTATACAACCCAAAGATTTTACAATGCCAAGTGTATTGATACTATAATGTAAAACATAGCTTGAAAACCTCTCTTAGATGTCCCTGAAGAGAATGCCTCATTCCTGTAAGTAGGGCCAAATAATGCAGTTCTTAAGATTCCCTATGCAGAGGACTGATCTCCATGTAAAGCCGCACAGCATCGTGTCTAAGTTAACATGCTCGTTCCGTTTGATCTCCTTCCATTTCCTGCATTGTATTCAGAGCCTCTTATCCCTGTCCAACATCAACAGGTCATTCAGAGAGGGGTCAGTGTCAGCCAATATAAATAACCATTATAAAACCTCTAGCATGCTTTAAATCAACAAGCAAAGTGGCCTATGCTGTTTAAAGTATAAATTCCAAATATTTTCGTGGCAGAGGGTAGGCAAGGTCTACAAAAAGCAAAGAATTTAAGAATCAGAGTTAAATAATCCATCCATAGTGAGCCATTCCAGCACATGGTTCCCTGTTTTAAAACCAGCTTGCAAACAAATGTCCACATAGCCCTTCCTTCCCCACTTGGAGAAGACAGCCAGCTTAGGTTTGAGGACCACAGGCGCCCTTGTTTCACAAGGGTTTCACACACATGGCTGACATTACCACCATGTTTATAAACCCAGGGAGGCTCAGCCAAGACTATAACAGCTAGAGAACTGGAAGAAACTCAGAGTATGAGGAGGAGGTGACAGATCCCCCTCCTGCCTCTTTCTTTCACTCACCAAGGCCTATGGATATGAGACAATGTAACTACAGCTAAGCATCTCCAGAGAATGGTCCTTGGGAGGAAATCATAGGAAGGGGGCTGATGGGAACAGGCCAAGACTTATTGATATTTGTCTCGGGAAGAATACATGAACCTATCCTAATTCCACATTTCCCTTCCTTTTTTTCCTCTCTTACTTCTGTTGTTCCTAAACTCAGTCTGTATGGTCTGAGAGCACCATGAGCCATGTGGAGCAGTTCCTACACGTGCTGGGGGGGGGGGGCACAACCATGCAGAACATGAACAATAATGACTATAACCCTGATGGAGAACTACATTTATCATCGTGGAAAAAAGTCCACTGGGTATGGTGGCACACATCTTTAATCCCAGCACTTGGGAGGCAGAGGCAGGTGGAGTTCTATGAGTCTGAGGCCAACCTGGTCTGGATAGCAAGTTCTAGGACATCCAGGGCTACCTAGTAAGAACCTAAATAAAAGAAATAGGAAAAAAAAGAGGCTCTAGAACAAGTTTGAAAAACAAGGCATTATTTCAGATAACTAAATGTGATTGTTTTAATAACCATAAGCAAATGAGTCCCTAATACCCAGGTTGTGTCTAGCCTGAGGCCTGGGCTGTTTAAAGCCAAGGTTAGCTATGGGTGTACCCCAGGCAAAATTGTGAACTGACTTAAAACTGTGTGTCTATGTGTGTGAACTGTTTAGTAACTTAACTGCACAGTTCTCAAGCATGAACTCTATAGGGGAAAACTTCTTGTTGCAACGTCAAAGTGTTAGACAAGTTTGAAAGAGGGTGCTTATAAATCCCATCACTGCATATTGTTGTACTGGCCAAGTGTAAGCCTCTTTAGAGGCTTTTACCTGTTTCTGTTTTGGTAGGGCTCACTTATCATTTCCTCAGAAATGTGTTTTGATTTTCTATCCCTTTCTGTAGCTGCTTTTCCCTGGAACTACGACCAGTTCTGCACATCCTCCTTTGAGCTCTCTGCTCAGGATGCACAAGTGCTTTCTGGTGAACTGAATGCATATCTTTGGGAGCCATCTCCCACCTTGCAAGGTAACTTTAGTTTTTATTATTAGGGAAAGAGTTGCTTTTTTGTGTTAGTTAAAAAAAGAAATCCCAATGACTGGCCAATGACAAATTTCCCATTATGGTGATCTGTGCTGATTTTCTGTAAGATCTCCCCCCACCCGCACCCTGAGATCCTTCCCTCACACTTTACAGTGACTCCACAGGGCAAGAACCCTCTGGTCCAAGCTATTATTCCCATGTGTAGTCAGAAAGATAAGGGAATAACTCATGATGACTTAGAGCTAGAACCAGAAGGAATTTCAACAAATCCAGCTGCAAATCTGGGACCCTTTAATCCTTACAAGAGAGGCTGGCCTCTAAGAAATGGCCACTCTGTGATGCCCATGTGTGTGGAGCTACACATCAGATGCAGGAAGTCAAGGGACTCACCATACCTGTTACCCATAGTAATCTATTTTTGCCTATTGAAGCTCTCAGGATCCAGGTATAATGATTTCTGTTTTTCTCATTTATATGGCATATATTTTGCTTTACATATGACACCCACCCCTGGTGTTCTGCCAAGGTAGAAGATTTAACAGTTTAGACCATGATAGTCTGTCTTTCTCTAGCTTCAAGCAAATAAAATGTAAAACAAACCGTGGGCTTTCTTTGTTCTGTTTCCTGTTTGTTTGGCCTCCTGCAACTCAGGAGGGTTTTGAACTCACTGTGTAGCTGAGGCCAGCCTGTCACTCCTGATCCTCCTGCCTCCATCCCCCAAATGTTAGTGTGTGCTGCTACTGCCTATTAAGTTTTTTCTGAACTAGGTAAACTGTATATTTTTTTTTCAGTAGCCCAATTGTCCTCATCTGACTCCCTGCTAATTTTCCTGATGATATTTGACCAGAACAGGCTGATTTAGATAATTCCATGTCCATGGACCAAAAAATAATAATTGATGACATCAGCATAGTTATGGGAATTAGACTTATTAGTTAATTATAAAACCAGTAGAGGGAGCACAAACCCTGCATAAATAATCCGCATTTCTGAGTGTCCTTCAGAACAGTGGTTATGGAGATGAGGGTAATGTGCTTGAAGACTAAATGAGAAGTTTCAGAAGATGCTCCAAGTTTCCTGGGGACACTGTCCATAGAGTCTCAAGTATAAATATTGGCTTCTTGGGCACCCATGATGATGAAAGGTGGTATGTGAATGTGTGCATGTGTGCATGCGTGCATGCATGCGTGTTCTGTTGTTTCATGGTGCTACACTCCCACGTGTGTTTGTTCACGGTGTATGCTGTCGTTCACTGTGCTGCCCTTTCCACTGGCACAGTTATTACGGTCAAAGGGTGAGACTTGCAGAGTTGGCAAACACTTTCTTATTCATCCCACATCAGTACGGTTTTCAACGTGCTTGTTCCAAACAAAAACTTAACTGAGCCAGTTTTCTTTTAAGAGAGAATAAAAATTTATGTTTGTAGGTGACCAAAGATTGGACAGAAGTAAAGTAGACTAGCATACAAAGTAAGTAGAAGTAAAGTAAGACTATTGGTACAAAGAAAGGAAAAAAAAAACCAAAATCATCCTTGAAAAAACAAGAACCTGTACCTACTACTGGGGGGAGGGAGGGGAGAAGCGACAACAAGGAAGCCTAAGTGAATGAATACGATTGAAATACATTATGTGTATATATAAGAACGTCAGAATAAACTCACTATTATGTGTGATCAAGAAAAAAACCAATCTGCCCTAAGTAATGCTAATGTTTGAAATAAATGGTCACTATCTTCTAATTTATTCACAAGTTTTGTGATTGATATGGCTTCTGTCTGCCACCAAAATCATGGTGTATAAACAAAAGATGAAAGACATTTGTTCATAGGTTGGGTAGAGAATTCAGGGCCAAAACACTCACAAGTAGCCCAGCTCCTTAAAATGCAGTTGTAGTCAGATTAAATAGACTAGTACTACCTGATACGACAGAACATTTAACCAAAAAATAAATATTGTAAATGACTCGGGTTTTGTATTACACATTCGTTTTCTTATCTTCCTATATCTCACGAAGGTAAAGAAGAATGTAAATCAAGTTACAGAATGTATATCTTCATTTAAACTATATGTGTTCTGATATTTTTCTATTAAAGATTAATGGTGGCTGGGAAGAAGGCTTAGGTGGTAAATTTCTTGCCTTGTAAGCACAAGGACCTGAGTTCAAGGCCCACAATCCACATAACAAAAGCCAGGTGTTGTGTTGACTGCTTATAATCCCAGTGTTGGGCAGGTGAACACAGAAGGTCCTTAGGCTTACTGGCTATCCAGCCTAGACTACTTAATGCGTTCTAGGCTATGGAGAAACTGTTTCAAAATAGAAATACAAACAAGGCCTGAGAGGTGGGTAGGGTCAGCCAGGAAACCAGAGGGGTGTACAGGGTTCAGGATCTAGGATCTGGTTATTACAGAAGATGGTGGTCTGCTCCTAATTTTTATCCTTTATTCCCTTGAAAAAACTCTGAATGTGATGGGCTCTCTAAATGAGGCCTTATCAGTAATCTTCAGCTCACAATGGCTTTGCATTCTGTCTCAATGTCCTCCTCAAATTCTAAGTACAGCAGGCATCCTCTTGCCTGAAATCTTTTCTGATACCCAGCAGGAGGCTGTAATTTCAAGCAACTAGTCACTCCCAAAGCCAAAGCCAGTAGCTCCCCTTCAGAAAGGTTCCTTCCACTGCTTTGAAAACAAAACAAATACCAGCGTTCATCAGCTTTCTGGGTATGAGTGCTGGTATACCTAAGGGTAGATGCTTTTAAGTAATTTTTATCTACACTTGAAGAAAAACATCCTCAAACTTTTAAGGTGAACTGATGTTTCTTGAACCCCTGGTATGCACTAGGGATGACCACAGAAATAACTGCATGATTTTATAGATCTCAAACCACATTATGAGTTTAGCATTCTTTAAAATTCTTACTTGACAGAATGCAAATCTGGGACTCAGAGCAGTTAGGTAACTTGCCAAGGTTATTCAGCTGTCACATGTCTGTCCATGGAAGCCCACACATGCCTTTTTGTTAGAGCTCATTACAGATCGGTTTTCAAATGACAAAACATGACAAATTTCATGGAAGACGGTAGAATCTATTAGAGCTCTCTCTCTCTCTCTCTGTCTCTCTCTCTCTCTCTGTCTCTCTGTCTCTCTCTCTCTGTCTCTCTCTCTCTGTCTCTGTCTCTCTCTCTCTCTCTCTCTCTCACACACACACAGTGCAGATTCTTTTTGGTCTTATTTAAGTTAAAGCCTGTTGGTGCTGAGAATTAACAACAAGAAAAAAAGTCATAGAAATTGAGTCCTGCCTTTATAAAAATGATCAGTAGGGTTGAGAGAATGAGAGAATGATGGATGGCCAAATGATTGTGAGTGCCTGCATCAAGAGTCCTCACAGGTCACTGCCAGGTTGCTCTGGGAGCCAACTTACCCTGTCATCTATCAGGGTTCAAGACCAGGATCAGCAATACTGGTGTTCTGCAGCTTTGTATCCTGACTGATCTTGACCATTGCTTGTAAATTACAGGCGTGTCAGGATTTGGGAAAAATTAAAATTCTTGCCAGGAAGCACAGTAGATTGCTGGCAAGTGTGGCCCACTCATTTTATTTAATAAGAAATTGATCAGCAAATGAGTGATGCCTGCTTCCATCTGGCAAAGAACTTAACAGAGGCTCTTTGTGGATTAGGTAGGAATATAAGCATTCATTTCCTTTTGACTATCATTCATTGTAACGAGTGACAGTTGGTTTCAGAATCAACAGACCAGTTAGTGGGTCTCATCTAACTGTGTCAGGAAATGGCTGAAAATCTAAATCCTGTCATTTACTCCAGTGAGAACAGCCATGCTTGAAAGAGCTAACCATTAGTCAGGCCTATGTTCCATATATATGTTTTTATTTTTAGCATATCACAGCCATGCACTGTCAATTTTGTAGATAATTCAGCAAGCTATTTAAGCCTAGGACAGGTAACTTGAGCTTAGAAACCACAGAAATCCTAAAAGGAATCATTTGGACACTTCTCCCATTGAATTAAATAGACACCAGGGAGATCTGTGCCATCTCATGAATATATTAGGTGCTGATCGGCACAAATGTGTTTATATTAAAAATGGCTCTTTGGCTTCAGTTGTCTAATAGATACCAGTTCCCTATTGGGACCCACTGATCATAAAGTCTTCAAGATAATTTGAACATAAACACATAACTTTTCATGTGGGCTATTCTTTCTTTTAAAGCAAGACCTAGAGGAAATATTAAAGCCTTTGGGTGGTTCTAGGGATAGCAGATATATCTTATCACAGATGTGTCGCACACACAAAGGGAGATGAACATGTCACAGCCACTGCCACACCATCCACAGCTTGAAGAATCCCAAGGACAGGGGTTCAGCTATGGGGCAGCCAGAGAAAGGGTTATGATTCACCACAGCGGGTCAGCACTCAGACACATAGTCTTTAATTGCTTAGTTGTCATCTCCTATATACTCTGGGGTGACATTGGGCCTAGAGTGTTGAAGAAAATAAATGCGCAGGGTCTCATGTGTTCTGCCATTTTGAAACACCCTATTTATTTGCTCAATATTCATTAAGGAGAGGAAAAAAATTAGAGTTCATCTTTCATTTTTTTTTTGCATCAATACCATACATTGTTTTGCCTGAGCAAAAATTGGCATATCATGCTCATTCAATTATACAAACAGCAAGATGTTATTTGATTTAGGTTGCAGTGACACTGTTCCTTATGCTCACATTCCTGATTGTTAAGGCTTGCAGTTGGAAGGCGTGGGTAATCAGCTTAGAGCCATCTGAATGGAATGGCATGTCAGAGGTATAGAACTGTATTGTTACTAAAGCAGTATGGAGCTTGTGAACCTGTAAAGGAGCTCTTGATGTTGCCCAAGGTCAAGATGTTTTCTTCATTTTGAGTGATGTCACAAGAAGTAAGTCTGCAATACTTCCATTTAGGTATAATGGCATGCCAAGAAAAAGCAAAGCCTTTGGCTGGGTTCTTCATTCCTCTCTGTGTGCTGTATGCGGGCTGTCCCCTAGCAGTTCCTAGCAGTCAAGACTGCAGTCACTGTTTAAATGGTCACCAGCAGATACAAGGTATGCATGATGCTGAGTCCCCTGCATGTGGTATCTCATTTGCTGTTTCCAGAAACCTTCAGCTAGAGTGGTATTGGATAGACTTTTGAAAATGATGAAAGGGGGCTTAGTGGAACAGGAAGCTCGGTCATGATTCACTCTGGATCGGCTTTGGTTCCAAGCTTATACTCTGGACACAATAATAGGTAGCATTTAGAATATAGTTTCTCTACTCCTTTTATGAGTAGTTACTGTACTGACCATGACACTCCTATGACTAGACTACTAGAAAGAAGAAGACAAGGGAGGTTGGCGTATTCACCACTTGACCTCAAGAGCAGCCTGATATGTAGTATGGTCTCACTGGATGTCTGATGGAGAATAACCTGGATCTGCTTACAATCCTTCAGACACATTTGCATTTTGAACCTCACCCTCCTCCTCCTGTGCTTTCAGCTTACTGTGGCACAGTGGGAGAGGAGGTGGTGCAAGCATGAACACTTATCTCTGGGTCTCAGGATTTGCTGAGGGCCTTGGGAAAATAAAACCCCAAACAAAAAGGCAAAATGAGCTGCCCCTTCTATATTTCACAAGGACAAGCTCAAAGGGACCAAGAATCGAAGAGCCAGGCCCTCCGGTTTGTACGATCACAAAGCTAACCTGGTCTGAACATCAGGAAAATCTTCCGGGAGTCACAATTATTGTTGTACATTATTTGTGTTTAGTGCCAGAGAAACGATTTTCTTTTTGCAATATCTCTGCCCCAATAAAATTAAGAACTTAGTGGAGGCTCCAAATATCCCCCAAAGGACCCAGCTGAAAAAAAATTTATTGTTTCTACTGCCAGATGGACTTATGGTTGCTTTCTTAATAGGTATGGTTGGATATACCGTGTGTTTCTTTGGTCACTAGGTGGATTCATTTATCTTTCTTTTGAAACATGCACTGAAGGTTTTAAGCAAAATAAGGCCCTTCGATTGATTAAATCTTCCACGGAAGGACAAATTGCCCTGCGGTTTCAGAATATATCTCCAAAATAAGAAGGCCTTGAAATAAAAACAGACACTGAAGACTGTATTTTCTGATTGTCAGTCAAGCTAATTATGCTTTACTCGAAAGCTTTGTCTATCAGCAAGAAAGGAAAAGGCAATTGAGGGCTCTGTCCTCGAACGGCCGATGCTTGGGAATATAGCACAGTTTATTCACAGCAGGATGCTGCTGTAATTGGCAGTTCCGCTTTCCCTGCTACAGGGTTAATTCTCTAGTGGAAGAAACACTATGTTAACTGGATTTTACAAATCTGACACATGGCATCCTATGTGAAATGGTTGACAACAGTTCTTTACCCAAGCAAACAGTTACCCACGGGTAGGGCCAAAGATATCTGTGGACAGAGAGGCCCTTGGCATTTCAGGGAGACCTTCCATCTGGGACCATAAAATCCTGCATTTAATAAGAAAAAGGAGGCATGACACCCAGGTGGATGTCTCTCTGAGAGCCAGTGCTGACACTGCAGCGGGAACCTCTCCTAGATCACTAGCCTTCATTAGCATCAGTTGGTCCTCCTTATGCCATCCCACTGAGAATGAAAGCACAGGAGAGAAGTCTGAGTGAGCCCATGGCATTTGAGTCGGGTTGGGGTTGGTCCCTGGAATGGGTCTGACTTGGAATTACAGAAACACTTCCGACCCAGCAAACAGTTTTGGGCTTATCCGTCTTTCCTTCCTGTACATCCAGGGAATCCAGAATGCATTTTTAGGAAGAGTCAAATTGTTTTGATGTAGATCCCAAAGGGGCTGATTCTCCACAATTCTTCATTCAAAACCGGACATCCAGGAAGGTCCCTGGATTATGGCTTAAACTCACAAAGGGGCAAGAGGAATACAAGAACAGTCTGGTACATAAAATGCTAGGCTGGAATGCATGCATTTTCCAGGAAAGGAACAATGACTTGTGTGCCTCCTCTTGAGCATATTAAGTGATGCATCATTTCATTCTTCCTGGGAAGGCCACTTGGGTAGTTTCTAAAAGGGGACAAAAATGGGTCCCCAGGAATGCATCCTGGATTCGCTGCTAAGATACCCGGTTTATTGCTTCTAGTCACCATCCAGGGGCTGTTATCAGACTTGGCTGATGTCTCATCTGACCCTAGCAGCAGAGATGAGGCAGGAAGCAGATTCACATTAGGGCCTCAGATCTCAAGAGCATCACATGGAGGGATTAATGAGGAGCTTCCAAGCACTAGGTACTGGCAATAAAGTCGCAGAATCAGGTGAAGTCCTGATTTTTACGGGGAATTAAAGTACCTCTTGATGTCACACAGTGACACTTAATTGACAATATACTGGACTCTGCCTACGTGAGAGAGGAGTAAGATTATAGAGGTATATTTTGGTCTTTTCTCTTGTTCTCCTTATACCTCACAGGTGTGTAAACACACCAACACACATACACGTCCAAGAACAATTTGTGTTTCTTTATTGACTCCCTCTCTCCAGCTGTGTTTTCTCTCCTGCCCAATGTTCTTCAGGAAATTTCCCCTCCACTGGGCTGTTTTTAAGAAGGGATGGGAGAGGCATTTGCTTTCTCTAATGCCCTGTCATCCTCAGATTAGAGAAGGGTCAGCTTGGTGCTTTGATAGCTCCTGCACCTTGCTTACATGTTACTCAATGGGAAGACACAAAGAACAGCCCGTGACAGATAGAACCCAGCTGGCATTTACTGATCAGCTGTTTCTATTGTATTCACAGTCAGGGTTCTAACCTCTATTAACTACTTTTCTGCCTCATTGAAAATACAAATGCTAAGTGAAATAAGCCAATCACAGACACTGTAACTTCTGCTTACATGTGATATCAGGAGCAGTCACTATCATGGACACAGAAAGTAGAACATAGGTCACCAGAGATGGGCAGGGGAAGGGTCTTGAGAGCTGTTATTTATCAGATATGAAATACATTCTATTTCTTTATGATAAAGTCATGGAATTTGGTGGCCACAACAATGTGGAGGTACGTAAGAAGGATAATTTTATGTGTGTCTTACTAAAATAAAAAAGTGGGGTTTGGAGAATTAAAGGAGAGAAAAAAAAAAAACAATCTGAAGCTATGGCTATGGAAATGGGGTCAGAGCTGGGCAGGGGTGGCAAATGCCTTTAATCCCAGCACTTGGGAGGCAGAGGCAGGCGGATTTCTGAGTTCGAGGCCAGCCTGGTCTACAGAGTGAGTTCCAGGTCAGCCAAGGCTATACAGAGAAACCCT
The DNA here is from genome assembly GCF_011762505.2 of Arvicanthis niloticus. Taxonomy (NCBI): domain Eukaryota; kingdom Metazoa; phylum Chordata; class Mammalia; order Rodentia; family Muridae; genus Arvicanthis; species Arvicanthis niloticus. Next base: position 40,680,268 of record NC_047666.1, read on the forward strand.
GTCTCAAAAAACAACAAAAAACCCAAAACAACAACAACAACAAGAACAGCAACAAAAAACAAAAAACAAACAAACAAACAAACAAACAAAAAAGGAAATGGGGTCAGAGACTGCAAATTGCCAGCCCTGAGGATGGAGGAGGGTGAGGTAGGAAGTGAGGACGGATTGCAGGATTCAGACAGAACAAGCAGGCATGTCCCTAGAGCTTCCAGGAATGCAGCCCTGCCACTGCACCTTTGGCTAACACAATACAAACTTCATACTTCCAGGCTATACTGTTAAAGATTTATGTTGTTTAAAATACCTTCTACACTCTCCTCATTGTAGCCAAATTCAGTCACTCCTTGGTTTTTATTTTATTTTATTTTATTTTTTTTGTTTTTTCCCCCTTTGAGTCCATTACAACTAATTTGGGATCCATCTGTGAAAATACCATGGGGAAGACAAAGACATGCCTGATATTGGACAGATTTCCCACATTGGTTAATAGGTTAAAATCAAGACCTTGAGTAGAGATTTCAAAGAGCTGTCTCCACGGCTTTCCATCAACTCAACAGTAAGTCATGTTCCTCAAACACCTTCAAATAAATACCTCCTAAATAAACAGCCCCCAAATCTCCCACTGTGTTGATTGAGGCAAATTTATATCCCAGGTTAAGTTGAGAATCTGGAGTCAGTAATGCTGGCTCTACCACTTACCAGCTGAGTAAAATGTGCTTGCCCCTGAACTTACAGCCTCAGCTGCTGCATGTTTGCAATGGGATACTTAGTACTTCCATCCACAGAGCCGAGAACTAGCTCAGTTGGTAGAGTGCTTGCTGAGCAAGCAAGAGGGTCTGAGTTTGATGCCCAGAATGCGAGTTAAAAGCCAGGTGTTGGGATGTGTGCTTGTATTCCCAGTGCAGGCGAGATGGAGACTGGCAGAGTTCAGGAGTTTGCTGGCCAGCCAACCTAGTCCAAGAAGTGAGTCCCAGAACCTAGTGAATGACCCTGTCTCAAAACACAAAAGTGGTTAGCCAGATGTGGTGGCATAAGCTTTTAATCCAAGCTCCAGGGATGTAGTGGTAGGTGGGTCTCTGAGTTTGAAGCCAACCTGGTCTCTATGTCGAGTTTCACTATCCAGGGCTCCATAAGGAGAGACCTTGTCTCAAAACAAAAGGAAACCACAATACCATCAAAACCAAAGTGGGAATCTCCTGAGGAACAAGAACCAAGGTTTATCTTAGGTCTCCAAATGCATATGTGAATGCAAACCCTTGTACCTGCCATGAATACACACACACACACACACACACGAGCTGCTGCAACAAATGTGTATCAGCTCTTGAATCAGAACTGGTAACTCGCAGGTATTTAAGCAATACTACACTGTATCAAATATAAGTTTTCTTTCTTTTAAAAATGGATTCAGACACTGGATATGGTGGTACTTGCCTATAATCCCAGCCCTGGGGAGATGGAGGAGGGGGAATCAGGAGTTTAGGCTATCTTCAGCTGTATATTGAGTTCAAAGTCAGCACTGGCTACTTGAGACCCTGTCTCAGAAATGGATTTAGCACATAATATGGATGAGCTCTGAGCATCCTCAGCTGTCAGCCTTCTGATATTCTGAGGCATCATGGGAGTCATGGTTGGTGAGCTTCTATCAAGGCAGGTAGATACACTCTTGGACATGATTGCATTTCTTAATCAGCTAAGTGAGACTTATTAACTCTTTGTGTACTGTATATTCAGGGCTAGCCCAAGAGCTTCAGCCACTTACTGTTAAAAGCCTGGCCAGAGAGTGTCAGGTCTGTCCACAGCTGTCACTGCTCAGCAACACAATCCCCTAGAGGTAAGTATTCATTTATCAAATCCTTATTGACTTAAGCTGCAGGGTTTTCTTTTCTTTCATAATATTACAAATATTACTTCTGTTTTAAATCATTTTCTCGACAGAATGGAAATAAATAACCTAATTACTTTTTACATGCTACTAATTTCTGATTGGATGCAATGGTGGAAGATGGACACTTACATAAATAACCTTGCTACCAGGTTGCATGGATTCTCACCTTCGGGACTGTTAACATGCTGGACCAGATAAATATGCCTGTGTTGCTGTCCTGCATGTGGTAGCATATTTAGAAGTATCCCTGGGCTCTGTCCAGATGTCACTAGCATCCCATACCCATGTTGTCCCAACCAAACACATCTTTAGATATTGTCACTCATCCCTGGAGGCAAAATTCCTTCCAGGTTATTACTATTCTTTAGGGCATAATATCAGCTAACTAATATCACTAACTATGGCTGTTGGCTAAAACAATAATTAAAATATTGAACACAGAAAGATTCACGGTTATGACCATCTGTTGTGAATAATTTAAAATATTTTTATATTTAAACCATGCTTCTCAATCAATAAATAGAAATTAAATGTAATAATAAATGAAATTGCTTTCTAAACGGTATAGTGTTTAGAGTGTTAAAATGATACCAGTGTGCTCAGGACTCTATAAAGGATATGTTGCTCGAGGAAATAACTTTTTATTAAGCCTGTGCTATGTGCTAAGTGCTTTATCTCCTACAGGCTCAAAAGAGCTGCAGTCATTGTTTTGATGGAGGAGCAATGGAGGGTCAGGAAAGCCAAATAGGATGATCAAGGTCGCTTGGCTACTAAGAGGTGGTGGCAGGATCTGAATCTAGGACTATAACTTACCAAGTCTGTGGTCTCCCATCCACCAGCAGCCATAGGCTACACTGCCATTCGTGGACTGGCAGGAGATACACGGAAGATCTTTGACAATCCCTTCCGTCTCACCTGTATCTAAACAAGCCAGCCAGGTCCAATGTGAAAACCACATCATGGAAGTGAAGCTATGTAGTTGTCTAAACCAAGTAGCTATAAGCTAGGATCTTGGGACCTGGGGTTGGTACAGTCTTCTTTCTTTTCCCCTTAAACATCAATGACGAGTCTTAGAGAAACATATTTCAAACTGATACACATTAAAACAACACAACAAACACCTCAGATTTTGTTTAGCAATTTTTAAACACTGTGTCTAACACAAGTTGAAATATGCCACCCGTCTCTCCATTTCAAAGACGTGTGTGAGTCCAAATTTGCACAATGTGACCTTATTTGGGAATCAGGTCTCTTCAGAGACACTCCAGTAAAAATGAGGCTATTAGTGTGTGTCCTAATCCACTATGACTAGTGTCCTTATACTAAAAGGGAACACTTGCATGTGGAGAACTACATACACAGGGAGGTTGAGGAAGAGATGCAGAGGACAATGTGAGACAGGAGTTGGAGAGAAGCACGTCCAAACCAAAGACCATCAAATCTCCAAGCAAACACCCAGAAACCAAGAGTCACCAAGGGAAGATTTTCCTACAGGTTTTAGGGAGAACGATGCTCTGCCAGTACCTTCATTTTGGATTCTTCGTCTTCAGAACTTTGACACACTATGGTTCTGTCTTCCTAGCTATTCAGTTGATGGTAGTTTATTACTAAAGACAGAAGAATCTCATACAGCATCTATATACCAAACATATACATAGGTTTCTAATGACAATCCTTTGTCCCTTTGTCCAAATAAGATTTTGCCTACCACATTACCCACAATCAACTACCATCCACTAATACTAAATAGAAAATTCCTAAAATAAATAGCTCGTGTTTTAAGGTATGTGTTGCCTTGGGTGACATGATCAAATCTCACCCCATCCTACTCTGTCGCATTGTGATGTTATCTGCTTTCTTTGTCCAGTGTATCCACATTGTATGTACTACCTGCTCATCATTCACTTAGTAGGTATCTAAATTATCAAATTACTGGTGACAGATTACTAGACTGTTATACAAGGGGCCCTATTTTACTTCATAATGACCTTGAAGCACAAGAGCCACAAGGACAGCAATCTGTGGGTGCTAAATGAAGACTATAAACTAAGAGTTTTTAAAAGGAATGAGGTAAAAACTCAAGTCATAGCAAGAAATAAATCTGGGAGGGACATGTTGGGGTGTCTAAGGTCAGAATGATTTCTGTTTCCTAGATGGCCAAGGTCTGTACATGTCTGAATTTTTTTATGTCAAAAAAGACAAAGAAATTCATATAGTTTTTTTCCCTCCACCACACCTCAAAGAAAGAGTTATGGCTACTATGTAAGGCAAGTGCTTGCTTGGAATTGAAAGGCAGGGCGGGGGCTGTAGATCAGTGGTAGAGAGCTTGCCTAGTGAGCATGAGCCCCAGGTTCAATGGCCAGCGTCGTGAAATAATAAAAGATGGAACGGCATTAAATTTGCATAGGCATAATATAAGAAAATAATGTGTGTGCATATGTACATAGATATGTACTTACATGCAAGCTTATCTATGGAGGGTTGGGTAATATCTGTAATTTTGGGTAACCATTAGAGGTCTCAGGAGCAGCTCTTGAGGATACATAGGGATGACTGCACTTGTAGTTTTATGAGCGTGAGGCAAACTGAGTGTTCCGAGGGAAGCTTCTCACCAAGCTGTGTCTGCCATATGTAAGACTTGGCGAAGTGCCATGGCATCAGGGCCCTTACCCATGCCAACTGGCAGCTGGGCCCCAGTCAGTCTTCCCCGCAGTCTGCCCTCTAGAAGGGCTTCTGTCTGCCCCTAGCTTCTCCTGTCTCCATGGCCTCTTCTGTTCAGGCCCTGCCGCCATCTTCCCTAGCTTGCAGGCCAGAGAACCCATGTGCCGCCACTCCTAGGGTCAGAACACTTGTTTAGTATTCTGAGGGGTGTGCCACAATCTCATGCAATTTAAAAATTCAGATGTGTGATTGTCACATAGATAAATTCAGAAAGACGGGGACGGGGGGGGGTAGAAGGCTATACTAAATGCATGCACAGTGACACCCCCATTTCTATTTAGCTGAGAAGTGGGTCAAAAGATCAAGAGAGAGGGATGAGTTAGCAGTATGAAGGCAGGTTACAAAAAGTTTTTTTTTTTTCTTTTTTTACCCCCAAACTTCCAAACTGCATAACGGAATACTGATTTACTAGCCCTTAAAATACTACCACGAAGAGACATTCCCATGAGAAGTTAAGAAGTTTACATCTGGAATATCTGGGGCGGTGTGGAACACAGCACAGGGTTTCTCCCTGCTGAGGGAGGTGGCTGCTGCTACTTAATTATTTCAATCCTGGCTTTGTTAGAGCTGCCAGCCTGGGATTTGTTTATAGGTGTCTTTCCCTTCCAATCTGCCTGCAGGGGCTCACCCATGTCGTTTGTCAGGGGCTAAATAGCCTGAGGCCACGAGTAGACATTTACTTACAGAATCTTCAGACTCCTTTAAATAGGCCTTTGGGGTTTAGACACTGACCATTCTGCAGTGATCAGCTCTGGGACACCTTGCTGGGTGTTGCTTTTAATTGACTAACCTCCCTGTCGCTGTTCTAAACCCCTGTAACCCACATGTGCCCTCCGTCTAAAGCTTCTAATGACCTTTCCCTGGCCCTCAACACATATGGCTGAGACAATGCAAACATCATTTGCAAGATGAGTAAATTCAATAACCCAATTACAGCTGTACCAAAGCACCATTCATCAAACTCGGGCCTCACCACGCTGTCTCTTAGCGCTCTGGTTTTCCATGGCCAGGCATTTGGGGGAAAGTTGCTAATCAATTTAGGAATGATTAAATTGAAATTTGTAACACTTTCCATTATTAAACCTTCAATCTTCATTACCACAACTTAATGATTACATCATGGCCGAGAAAAACAAATTATGGGTAGCTGGTACCATTCAGGATGCTGGAGTGGCCAGTGTGCTGTCATAAATACCAGAAGTTTATGTGTGTGAGCATATAAGTGATTGTTTGTCATGTATAGAGGAACACTAAGTTACCATTTTCCTGCCCAATGAAAATGTGCACTAAAACTTGACATATTTGTTTCCCTTTACTGCATTTTTGCCCGTTTTATGCAGACCATGTTGGATAGCTGAGATGGGACGATGAAGGGGACCTGGGGGCCTCGCAGAACTAAGAAAATATGTGGATATGTGCACAGGAATCTTATTTCTGAAAGATACTTGGTCCAGAAATCCCATGAGACCCTGAACAAAGGACAAATGTGGCAGACCATGGAATGTTTTACACTTTCCGTGTTCATTCTTCTCAGGTATAATTATTTCTTTTTCTCAAATGCCAATATTCATCCTCTAATTGAAAACCAGTAGAGCTTTGTTGTTGTTGTTGTTGCTTATAGGCAAGTCACCCACTTTATGCAAATTCTCCATGCATCCTGTAGTTACGATACTCTTGACATTCTGTGGCCCTGGCAGTGATGGGCACCACCTCTCACCTGTCTTGTGGCAATCAATATTCTAGTAGCTCTCAGCATGGGCAGCTATAGGAGGCAGTGCCATTCAAGACAACTGACAAATACCTAGTACCAGAAATAAGAAATAGGAATTGTAAGGCCATTTGAATGCTCTGGAATTTATGGGGTAGACAGTAATAACAATGATAAAATTATAATCGTTAAGTATAAGCACTTTCATTACAATTTAGCCAGACCCTTGGAGGTTTTTCTGTTTCTCTTGTTTTACTTGTGAAGAGACAGAGGCTCTGCTGGTTTGAGTGATTAAAGTCTTATGATGGGCAGATACAAATAGCTAAGTAACAGCCTCTGGTCAATAGCCCTGGGAATTAATGTAAAGGCAGACCCATCTGTTCTGGCCAAACCACAGGTGATGGTTGTTGCCTCGGCCAGTATCCTCAATACAGCCTCAATGGGTCCCTGTAACAGAATCACTCAGAGCTATGCCATTCCTGGTACCTGACATTTAGCAACTAGGAAGCATAATAAATGGTAGTTGTCTGAAGCCAGTAGGGGCTGCAACAGCTTATTATGCAGCAATGGATAAGTGATATAATGGTCATACATCTCTGAAAAGCTAAAACCATGAACTTAACCCTAACTTAGCTGACTGCAGGGCCCACACTCATGTTCACAACGCTACCCTGCCTGCTTAGTGATGTTAAGTCACTCCTGTCTCCTTTTTCATAAGAGCAAGCACACTTTAATCCTGCTCCCACTACTGCCTTGCTAGGGACTTTCAGAAGTAGCTGTGCTCTTTACCAGCCTGTCAGTCACCAAAGAAAAGGTCAGGGGTAACCCGCTTATCCTCCACGCAGATGGGAGGAACCCCAGCATGTAGCAGGTGTGCTGCCTTCTTGCCTTGATCATTTTAGGAGGGCTCTATTACACAGGCTGCCTCTGTACAGCAAACAGCTCCAATAAGCAAATATAATCACATTTCCTAATTAACTTATTTATTAAAAAAGGTGGAACAGATTCAGCTCAACAAATACCATCTTCCACCAAGAGGTTCACACATTAGAGAAAATTACAGAATAATAAGATCATCATCATGTATTCTGTCTTCATTTAAAAACTGACTCTGGTCAGGAGGAGGAAGAAGAGGAGGAAGAAGAAGAGGAGGAGGAGGAGGAGGAAGAAGAAGAGGAGGAGGAGGCTGTTAAAACACTGCAGGTTCCCAAACCCAACTCGGAGCAAATGCTGTTGTTGTGGTGACAGTGTAAATTTTTAATCCCGGAGAATAGAGAGGCACCAAACAATAGAGGATCAGCAGGAGCTCCCATCCATTTCAGGCCTGAGAAAGGTCCCTCTGGCCAAGTGAAGGGGGGAAAATGAGCCATGAGGTATTAAGAAAGAAGAAAGCTGTGAAATGAACCAAGGAGGGGATGGTATGGTTCATGACCCTGCAGCCTCATCATGCAGCCCTTCAGCCACAGGGTTGCTAATGAAGGGTGATGCCTGGAAATTAATGGAGTGATTTGGGCTGTGAGGGTGGGAGCAGGGTGCTTTCCCTAAGTCCTCTGGGATCAGAGTTGGGCAGAGTAGGGGCCTAAACTTGGATAAGGTCATGTTATCATAGGGCATCAAGTATCCAAGAATGTTTTTAACAGGAGAAGAAAAAAGAAAGAAAGAAAAAAAAAAAAACCATGAAAGCAAGCAAAAACACAGAAGAAAAAATAGAGATTCCTAAAGGAGAAAGTGACCAGAGAAGGCTGTCTAGTTCTATGAGAAGAAAAGGAAGTGCCACATGTTCCTGTCTCTGAGTTGTGATGAAGTGAGGGTGTCACAAGTGCCTCTTTTCCAAAGGGACCCGGTGGAAGTCCCAGGGCTCTCACCCGCCTCCTGTCCTTCCTAAAGCCTCACAAATAGATGTCCATGGCAAATGCAAAGTGCCAAGCGTGCTCACTGATGCAGGGCATTTGCCCTGTCTGTGAATTGAGACCCGAAACCTCTCTCCTTTCATGTTCCCTGTCATTTTTTTTCTCCTACAAATGAAATGAGTAATTCCTCCTCATGGCAGTCAATTTCAAATTCGCAGGGTCCCCCTCCACCTCTGAACCTATTATATTTTGTTGCATAAAACCCATCTCAAAATAAACCTTTCAAAGTTGTAAATTAAAAAATAAACATTCTTGAGAAATGTCAAAGCCAGGCCTGAGAGAAAGGCCAAAAAATCCATTTAGGGGAATACTGCACTGGATCCATCCCCAGAAAATTGTGGGGAAATGCTCAGTCTGATGATTGAATATAAATTCACTGCCTTCAGCCAGTCTGTAATGAAATGAACCGTTAGCTAGGGGTTACTATATACTTTTAAAACTGACTATAAGATGAGCAGCATCCACGGTGGAAGGAGATCAAACAATATGTACCGGAATATTAAAATACAAGCCAGGGTGAGCAAATCGCACAGGAGCAAATGCACCTGTGTGCTACCATCTCTGGGTGTGCAAATGACAAGTCACAGAGAACATCCGTCAAAACAGCAGGATCACACACACACACACACACACACACACACACAGACAGAGGATAGAGAGAGACTGCTGAGGCTGCACACACACACACACACACACACACACACACACACACACACACACACACAGAGTGCTGAGGCTGACAGGCAGGTTTTCTGCAGGTACTGTATTTGGTTCCAGGAAAGTTTTCCTAAGGTCTCATCAGCTTCCAACCTTCATGGTTCAGTATGTGATCTTTAGGGGTGTAGTAATATAAGACTTGAGCAGTCAGCCTCTAAGCTGGCCTCTAGTGACTCCTGACTCCCAATGTTCACACCTGTGCACTTTTAGATCTCTCCCCTACTATATCTCAAAGTTTCTCTACACAAATGACAAAGGGGAACAGGTGTGTTGGTCTTCAACTTCTAACATTGGGGTAGGAGAGATAATGGTGGCTCTCTCTTTGGCTTGATCCTATGTTCCGTCTCCTTTCCTCCATCCCTCTTTTTTAGTCTTATTGTTTGATACAGAGGAGACCTGATGGCATGTCAATGAGTCCCTTGGAGACATCTGTATGATGAACTAAGGCCCTCTAGTGAAGAGCTGAGGCCATGACAAAAACCATGTGAGGAACCTCATTTGTGGATATCAACCCTTTAGGTGATTCAAGTCCCAAATCTACAGCAAGATACTTTGAACTTAGAAACACACTAAGCATCTTCCAGGTTTCTTCTAACCCTCAGGAACTGTCGGGGATAGACTGCATTTGTTTCTTACAGTATTCCATTTGGGTATAATTTGTTACACAGCAATTGATGACTATCAGAACTACAGTTGACAGCACATATTGAGTTCAGAGGATGTATCAGACAGCCTGTGAAATGCTGTTCATGAAGTTACTTAATAATGCATTGGAGTCGATAATGCAGGAGTCATTATTATTCTTAGACACACCTCACGAGGTCGTAATGAGCACTGGGTGTCATGCTTGGCATTCAGAACACTGTCTCGCACACAGTAAGAAGCACTTATTGATGTTAGTTAGAGATTCTTATACCCATTGGACAGAGGAGAAAACCAACCTGCAGGACGTTTCACTGGCTCTGCTTACAAAGAAACAACAAACACACATGCCTTTTTCCTTAGACCTATAAACCTAAATGAGAACACTCCATCTGATACAGGCCTCTTAAGAAAGCAACCATCCATCCAGAAAGCCAAGGTAAACAGCCGATTGACCACACCTTGCTTACTCACATTAGAGTCCTTTCTGCATCGGCTACAAACTCAGCCAGCTGAATTCTCTAATCTCTAGAAACAGTCTCTCATATTCAAAAATGATGAGAGCCAGGGCTCACTAGTAAAATGAGGCCAAAACCGATGAAGGTTTTTATTTGGTGGAGAAACTCATTGAATATTTAGAGTAGTGTTTAGAGCCATCTGAAGACTGCCATGAGTTTCGCAATGCACAGCCATCTTTGAGATGGAATCTTACATCAGAAGAATGAAAGATCACTGTTCTAGCCAAATCCTGAACTTCCAGAGACACTGATTTTACAGTCTGTATTCCCGGGTTCAGAGGGAGTGGCAGAATTGTAAGCAGTCAAAAGAAAGGTCCAGCTCTCCAACCCACACTGCAGTTTTTCTTAAACTTATCCTCCAGGATCAACAGGGATAAGAAATAATGTCAAAAGCAAACACTGAGCAAGTCTCTGAGAATTGAACAATGAACACAGCTTAGATCCTTAGAGCAGAAATTTAGGTTCTACATAATCTGTCACTGAAAGAACATCCGATCCCCACTGAGGGCTTGCTAATCATGAGAGTTTGTGGGGGAAATTTAGGAGGTGGGACCAGGTAGGTAAGAGGAGGTCACTGCTGGCTAGTCCTTGAGGGTATCTTGTCCCTTTCTTCTACATTGCAAAGGTTCATGTCATGTACGTAGCTCAGAGATGGCTCTGGCCTTTCCAAATCTTATTTCATTGAGATTTAACTCTTATCAGAATAACCCAGCAACCTCAAATCTGTTAAATCCCTTCTGTTTTTAAGCATTGTCCAGTTATGAAGGACCAGCTTGGAGGACCCTTCCTCTTTGCCAGCATAACTTTCCGGAGTGTTCCCGTCTTCTGCTTCCCCCAGTCACTCACCACATTCAACGACAGCAAGAAAACTTGGGGAAGGAATATCCCCTTTCCTGATGTGGACAGCCACCTGCTAGATCTAGTCAAATCCATGACTGACATGTGCACTCTACTTGAAAAGAAGATCACAACTTGTGAGGTCACCAGTGAGTACCTGGAGATCTCCATGTCATGGAGATTGTCATCACATGTCTGTGATGAAGACTTGGAGTAATGGGGTCACATCACATGTCTGTGATGAAGACTTGGAGTAATGGGGTCACATCACATGTCTGTGATGAAGACTTGGAGTAATGGGGTCACATCACATGTCTGTGATGAAGACTTGGAGTAATGGGGTCAAACCTTTCTTCGCTCTTCTAGATTGCATCCATTTCATAACTAGATAATGGGGTACACCTCAAAGAAACCCTGTGCCTTTTGTCCTATCTTGCCTTGAACCAAGCTCCTCTAAGAAATATAGCAGCAGCTCAGATCTGTCTTTGCATACACGGGGAGCCCTGTAGTGTATGCAATATAAAAGAGAAGAAGCAGTAGCTGCCATCCACATGTGTGAGAGGTAGTACAGGAAGAGGAGGGCTAAGATGGCGGGTGGGAGCAGGAAAGGAAATTAGGTTAGGTCAAGGCATAGTGCAGTGCATTGGAATATAATTCTAATACAGATGCAGGCACCAGGTGTTCCAATAAAACCCTTTGTTTGCAATGTGATTTTATTAGAGGCAATCCAATTATGGAGAAGTTCAAACCACTATCCTTGGGGTGAGACCTAAGGCTAGGGTCTAACTATTAATAACTGTATCAATGCTCCTCATCATCATGTGACTGCATGTCCCACAGAGCCATGATCCCCAAACAACTGGGGATTGAAGTCAACTTGGCTGAAACCCCTGCTTTTAAAATTATGGCCCATTGGCTGTTGTGTCTGAACCTAGGGTGGGCCCCTTGAGATTTGGTGCGTTGTCTTACCCGACCTTCTGAGCTGTGCCTCTGTTGAAATGGAGCTTGCCCAGTATCCAGGCAAGTTGTCTCACATCTTTGGTGTTCTGCACACAAGCATTTCTCTGAAGTGGAAGGCTTCCTAGGTGCAATCTAGTTATCTTCTAGCCCATGTGGTCCACACATATCCCATCTTTCCTGGACATGCTGGCTAGTTAAAACTTGTTTTGACCTGATGATGGAATGTCCCTCAAAGACCCATGTGTTTGGACCATGGATGTGGGATTGTCAAACTTTAGGAGGTGGGACAAGGTTGTTAGAAGAAGGTCTCTGTGGTCCTATACTTGACGGTGTCTTCTCCCTGGCCCCTTTCTGTCATGCTCTCTGCTTGTCATTCACCATGGAAAATCTTCTCTGCTGTGTTGTCTCACTTTTATGATGCTTGTTGCCAAGAAAACACAGGCAGAATCCTCTAAAACCACAGGCAAAATAAATCCTGTCTTAAGTTGTTTGTGTATTTTGAAGAAGCATTGAGAAAAGTAACCGTTGCCGTGCCTTAAGCCTGACTTATCAAGCTTTGTCCTCCTCCACACCCTATTGTCCAGCCCATGCTTCTTCTGAAATGACCAAAGACTTGTTGAGAAGGAAAGATGAGAGTTCTATCACTCTCCCAAAATGATGCATTGTAGCACAGGCCTGGCAACCTGGTTTGATTCCTGGAATCCATGTAAAAGTAGAAAGAGACAGTTAAATCCACAAACTGGTCTTCTGGCCTCCACACTCATGCCATCTGTACACGTGTGTGTGTGTGTGTGTGTGTGTGTGTGTGTGTGTGTGTGTGTACTGTTCCCACCGTGGCTCAATCCAGAATGAGCATGGCTTTCCAATCTTCAACATTATAACCTTTCTTTGGACATCATAGGGCTTAGGGAAGTACTCTTGATAGTACTTACTCTACGGTAAATCAGGCTCCAGCGCATTAGAGAGCAGAAGAGAACAAACGTGCATGCCTAGCCTTGTCTCTGCTTCACTCTAGGGTAGACATGGTCTTTTCTGTACTCTGGAGGAGGTCAATTAAAGAAGGAAACACATCTGTGACTCTCACAGAAACAGTACGTTCTCCAGAATCTCTTGGGGGCACTGAGAGGGGGGTTAAAACACCAGAAACAATCCACAAGGGTTAAGGGGGCTTTACTTCGAAGCCAACTGTGAGAAGCCACAGACATAGACTTTCATGAACTGATAAATGTGTCCCTGTGCTGGGCCATTTCATGACAACTTGACACAAACCAGAGTTATCTGAAAGGAGGGAACCTCAACTGAAAAAATGCCTCCGTAAGATTGGCTGTAAGGCATTTTTTAAAAATTAGCCATCAATGTGGGAGAGTCCAGCCTATCATGCATGGTGTCTTCCCTGGGCTGGCGGTCCTCGGTTCTACAACAAAACAGATTGAGTGAGCCATAGGTGAGCAAGGAAGTAAGCAGCACCCCTCCATGGCCTCTGCATCAGCTTCTGCCTTGTGGTTTCTGCCCTGTTTGAGTTCCTGTACTGGCTTCCTTTTAGTGATGGACTACAATGTAGAAGTGCAAGCCAAATAAACCCTTTTCCATCCAACTTGCTTTTGGTCATGATGCTTCACAACAATAACAGAAACCCTAAGTAGGACAGACTCCCATCTGGTGGAGCCAACATTATGGAAAGATATATGAAAGCAAGTAATGGTTTTCAGCCAGACACAAACCCAAGCAGAGGGCTGTTACTATATGGTCCAGTTAACTGTCCCAGGAAAGAAGGATGCTCCTATTTCCCAAGTACTGCAGTGTTTACAGAAGGAACAACTTCATTTTGTGTTCCCCAGAGGCTACTGTGAAAGCTCTTATAAGCTTTCTGGCCCTCTCTCTTGTCTGTCGAAAGTGGCTGCCATGCAATCAAGCACAGACCTATTCATTAAAGGGCAGGGAGTGGAGACATTAAATAGGCACATGTGCCACAAAGTAAAGCAAATCATCTGGTTGATCACCTGATTCACAGCTCAGACCTCACAGAGGGATAGTCTAGAAGGATTTAGGAGACACCACAGGCATAATTCTGCCTACAGTCCCTCTGAGGACTTCATGTACTTGGAAAGAGGGCTGGTAGATATGACGGTTAATCTTGTGAACTTGACCCAGGAAAACACCTCTGGATGTGTCGGCAAGGGTATGTTCTAAAGGCTTAACTGACCAAGAAAGACCCACCTTAAATGTTGAGTGGCATTATTCCACAAGCTGTGTGCCAGACTAGAGAAAGGGAGAAACAGGTGAGACCCAGCACTCATCGTTCTGTACCTCCTGGCTTTAGATGACATATGACCAGCCACCTCACACCTTGTTTCCCTCAAACCGTGAGCAAAAGCACACCTATCCTTCTTTAAGTGGCCACTGTCGTGTATTTTATCACAAAAATCAAAGTAGCCATTGTAGTGGGAAAGTGGCCGTTAACAGTATCAGTGACCTAACTGTGACCCGCATAAGTTTCCGAGCTCGCAGCAAACTCCCTCTACTTTTGTCTGATTTGTTTTCCCGGGAAAGACAGAAAGTCAATGAGCCAGTTCCTTTTCTAGAAATGAAAAGTGCAACCCGAATGGTGTAAAGGGGAGGCAGGCTTAACCAAGGAGGTTGGGAAGGGCATCTCAGATGGAGGAGAGTGTAGACATAAGGGCATACTCTGGTGCATGGACGCCCCATAAAATCTGGGTGGAAAAGAGAGATGGGAGAGGCTGTGGAAGGACCCGGAGGTCACGCCAAGTAACCAACTGTATTCTCCAATGGGACTTGAGAATGTCTCATAAGAAAGAGACATAAAGAGAAGCGTCTTTGATGAGTCTTGAGAGCTACAGTGATCTGGGAGAATACGTATTTAGACTGCGGTTAGAAATTATACTGGTTTAGTAGTAGGCCATCCTCTAGGAGGAAGGTAGTTGGCTAGGTGTACAGTGCCAGACATGAATCCCTTCCTATTTAGCAGGCCTGAAGTCCAATTAGACAGTGATGGATTAACGCTAAGTTGGAGGTTTAGGGAGATCATAATACATAAGACTATTAGAATGAAAAAACTGGGGGTAGAAAAAAATGAAAGGAAAGAAGGAAGAAGGTAGGAGGAAGGAAGGAAGGAAGGAAGAAAGGAAGGATGGAAGGAAGGGACGGAAGGAATCAGGGAATCAGGGAATCAGGAAGGAGGTACAAAAGTGGTAGCAGTCAAAGACTACACAGAGAAGGGAAGACAGGAAGGAAACAGGAAATGGGTGTGCTTAGGAGCTGATAGACAAATGAAAAACAGAACCTAGAAGATCTCTAAGATACACTGTGCTCAGTAAGACTGGAGAGGCAGAGGAACTGGAGAAAGGCAGCAGGGAGTCTGGATTTCCTACTCTGCTTGGCTTTGAGGTGTGTCAGACTTAGGCAGGACTTTGGATTTGGGCTGGAGCAGTCTATAGTGACCTGGGAGCTACAAATACCATGAGATGGCCTGAGCATGCAGTGGAGTAATGAGCTCAGAGACTTGCTGTCCCAGGAAGCAGTCAGCTGGTCAGTGTATCCTAGATGACACAAGGGTGCCTGTTGGATATGACAGTAGGAGGTCCTACATATATGTCCTTAACCAGAAGATGGTTTCAAGATGCTAGGGGAGGAACCTAGACTATTGTACAGAAAAAATATCAGGCAAGAGTCAGTTACTTTCTTCAGCTCTGCCACTATTGAAGGGTTGGAGGTAGACACAGTGCTACGTGGAAGGGGATAAAGGGTCTTGGGAAGGAGCAGTGTACAGAGCCTTGCTGCTTAGAGTACAGGCCAGTTCTGCACAGGCAGCACGTGTAATCTCATCACAAATTCAGAACCTCAGAGTCCTCCATAGAAGTGAGTCCATCTCTTCACAGTGAGTCTCACATGTTCAGGTCCAGGACCTGGGTGCAATAGGCTTCTTTTTATGAGTACAAAGGAAAGTCCTCGAATCATGGAGAAGCAATGCTCCTCCAGAGGAAGGGAGATGAGAGTAGAGTGAGCTGAACTTGAGAATGAAGTCAGAAGAAGCAGAGATTCCAACCTTTCTTCCTCTTCCCCTAAGGAGCCATGAAAAGAGCCTGCCTGCTGGACTTAGCCCTCTGCTCCATAGAACAAAAGGAATGAGAAGACCTGCCTCAAGACTGCTGTGAGCATGGAATGAGATACTCCACAGGCCCTCAGAACCCAAGAGAAAACATGCATGCATACAGACATGCCCAGTTGATAAAATTACCTTTTAATATTTCGATAGCATCATTTTAACAAATAGGTGGTCCACTCTACCTCTCTTAACTATTTTTGCAGAATGATATCCTGCCAGAATTCAAGCCACTGACAGAAGAATATTTCAGTAGTTCGCCCACCACCTTTAAACCCAGGGTGTTCCTGGTTGAAGGAGTTCGTCTACATTATTCCTGTAACGTGTAGTAACACAGGTTGTGGTGGCACAGTCTGGAAGAGTATGCTAAGAGGCAGAGAGGCAGAACTGGGCTGGAACCGACCTGTAAGCCTCCTCCCTGTGGACTAGCTTGCATCCTATCAGAAGGTGCTATGCAAGCTGCCAAGGGAGAGAAATAACTACTACTCCTACCCAGTTATAGAGCCTAAGAACCACAACAAAGTCCAGCCTAGCAAGACATCACCAAGGGAGCAACAGTGGTCCTTATAACTTAGGGGTAATCAACAGCTGTTTAATTGGGCCTAAAGCCTGTTAAATAGGAAGGGATTCATACTTGGCTCTGTAGACCTAGCCAACTACCTTCCTCCTAGAGGAGGGACTACTACTGCCACACCCTTAAGCCAGTGTAATTTCTAACTGTAGTCTAAACACTCATTCTCAAAGACTGCTGTAGCTCTCAAGACTCATCAAAGAAGCTTCTGTTTACAAAAGATGCATATTACCACAAAATCTACAACTGGTCAAAATGCAGAGACCAACTACCCATGGGGTACCCAACCTCATCTGATATATCTGCCACAAAATCCCTACACCTAAGGTCCAGAGAACACCAAGAAAGGGGCAGGAAGGCTTTAAGAGTTGGAGGACCAAGACATCTGCTTTGAGACAGTATCTTCTATATATGACAGGGAAGCTACACCCAATGAACCTTAGGAACATGACTGCCTAAACAAGACCTGTACAATGACAACAGTAATGTGAGTGTGAATAATACCATAATCCCTAACCCCTAGATGAAGAGCTATAGGCAATTGACGGCTGCTGAGAGAATCAGTCTTTATCAGAGATGATCCCCATGATAGGTTATCTGATCTTAAATGGACATCCCTAAACATTTACACAATGAAGAACACTAAATGGACTCAGCAGACTATGTGTGCACATGTGCACATGCAGGTGTGTGTATGTCTATAAATAGGTGAATTAAGCTCTAACCTGAACAGTGCTACTGCTATCAAGATCCAAAATAAGATCTCTGCCAATGCCAATACCCTGATAGTAGAAGATGCTAATTTTAATTTTTAGATGATGAAATTGTTCATTTTCATTTTGTGCACATAGGGTATAAAACACCACAAATCAATTAAGTCATTTGGATGACAGTGACTGATGTGAAATCAGCTGTTACATCTTCATGTTAATATTGAGCAAGAATTAGGAAAAACATACATGTAAAGCAAAAAGGATGGAAACACATAACAGCAACCAAGAGGCCATCCACACAGCATCTATGTCAAGTAATTAACAATTTGTCCGGCAATGAGTGCCCGTGACTTGCTGCTTTCAATTTCTTTAAGTGAATTGGAACCTATTTGCCTGGCCCCTGCCAGCACACAGCACAGGATGTGGCCAAGAAGTTCTTGTGTAGAAAACCTTCATCTTCCTCAGAGGAAGTTAAGTGGATAAGCCTGGCAGAAGGCTGGCTGGGTAAGAGCACACTGCAAGGGTTGATTCAGTGGTAGATGAAGTTAACAAAAATAGGCGCATGACCACAGTGGGGCCTGGGAGATATGAGTGGCTGGCTTCTAGGTCAATGGCTCAAACCTGACTCTGATGGGCAATAACTGCAAGCTCTATGGCCTGCATAAGAGCCCATGATGGGACGGCTGGGATCCTTATCCAGGCAAAAGCACACCGTTGGGACTTGGCAGGAGTTAGAGCCTGAGGGTATACAGACCAGAGAGGCAGGGGAAAGAAAAAAAAAATTACTTCATGGACCAAGACAATTTTTAGAGAATCTCAAAATAGCCCCATTAAACCAACCAATAGAAACAAAAAAGGCTGCTTAATGGTTACAGAGTTTCTGTTTGGGGCAATGAAAGAGCATCTAGGAAAAGGATAGTCATGGGTGGCACAACCCTGAGAAGCAATGGAGGCCACAGAACTATGGATAAAGATGGCCACTGTAGTGAGTCTCACCTATATTTTACCACTACCTTTTAAAAATAAAAACACTACCCTACGTTTAAGTCTTTGGGCAAAGAAAGTTTCTAAAATACAAGAATTCATATTATGTAAGCTGTGTGGCAAAGTTGGGATGTATTTGATCATTCCCAAAGCTTCCAGCAACAGATTGGAATAGGCAACAACTACCATCAGCATTAGACATGGCTAACTAAGGCCAGCGGACCTACCTCATTTGGGGAGACTATTTATTTGAAAAAATGCGAAGGAATCAGCCTAAGAAATGGCCTTAAACCTATGATCTAATATAAACTAGACCTTCATTTACTCTGAAGTTGTTGCCAAATATATTTAATAAAAAACAACCTTTCCAATGAATTCGTTGGAACATATAAATATCCCACACTTGCCATCTGTATACAACTCAAATAGATTTTCATAGCGAATGTAATGAAATCAAGTTTTATCAATTAGCTTATGACAAGTCAAAACTAGCAGGCAAGTATAAGTCAACTTGCTGCCGCGTAGATGTGCTGAGGTGCTTCCTAAATGACAGCATCAGGTTCTAAAATGTAAGGTGCCTGCTCTTGTAAGGAAGTGGAGCTGACTGTAAATAGAATAGAATTACAGGGTCATGGTCTTTAACAGAAAACAAATGATTCTTCTGCTATGGGAGGCCAAAGGCCATCCCTCAAATAAGTACCTAAAAAGTGAAATGGAGCTGGGGAACCTTCTCCTTAATGCTTCCCAGGCAGCTTCACTCTCCGTTTTCTGAGAGATGCCCTAATCAGTTCATTTGAATACACGGGACAAAGATGGGTCCCAGCTAAAAGCTTCTGGGCCTTCTCTGGCCATTTTGGAGTCCCATTCTCAAGCAACACTAAGCCTTCTTTATTAGAAATCTTTGTTGTTTATTTGTTCACTTGCAAATCCAGGCCAAAGATACCACATTAAGCAGTCAAAGCATCCACAATTACAACTTTCTTCAAGCATCTAAAATCAGCAGTTGTGCAGGCTGAGTAATTTCTAGGTCCCTCTTTGTGGCAAGTGCTGGCCCTCAGCAGAGCCCACATGATCTGCCTATTTCTCACTCGGTGCCCAGAGTGGGACCTTTCAAAGCATTCACCTTTCAGGCTGCTCCACAGTAGGGCCTGGTTCCCAGCACTATCTCTTGGTGGGAACCCTAGAAACTGCTCTCTTATCTCACAGCAGCACTGGGCAGAGAGCTGTACTGGGTACCTGCTGTGGGCTGACTTCCCCCAATTTCAGATAAGCACTTTCCTGTGAGGTTGTGATGGAGACGAGGGGCTTTTCTATTTCAAGGAGGTAAACGGGAAAGCACAGAGCATGCTCAGATTTTTAGATTACCTCCAACAGATGGGCCAACACTGGTCCCCTATCTATCCAATGAAACCCCCTTTAGGAGAAGGAGCTAAATGAACTTAACTCTAAATATCTCTGCTAGAGACTTCCTTGGGATGGAAGGCTATGCTTCTCAGGAACAAATTAACCTGAAGTGGGGAGGGGTAGACAGATACAGGGACCACTGATGATGAGTGTAGCTCCACTGGGTTCACCCACTGTGCTTGACAGTATGCTTTAGGAGGCTAGCTCAGGTTTGGCAGAGCTAAAACCTACTCCCGACTCCCAGGTCTGTCCTGTTCTTTCCCAGATGCCTTTTCTCTAATACCAACACCTGGAACCAACTCCTCCTTCCAATCTCTTCAATGAGCCAAGCTTTTTCCCTCATCGTGGGTCAAAGCTGCTCTTCCGTCTGCCTGGAACAACTTTCCTAACTGTATCTCTAGCTAACCCTCCTGAGCTGGGATCTTGCCTTAAACAACATATTCAGGAAGCTGCCTGTCTGCCTACCAACTGTAAAGGCCACTCAGTCTTGTTTAAAATCTGTTTTCGTTCAAACTTTATTATTTTTCTAGCCCTAATTAGTGGAAATTGCATTTATTAAACTTGGAGTAGATCTCTCTACTGGTATATTTCTTCTTTTTTAACCAACTGCTGGCTTCTTATACTTGAAGAGAGCCTGTGTTGGAGTTCAATGCTCTAAAGTCACTGCCTTGGAACTCTTTGAATTTTATCTATGCATATTATGGCCTGTAAGGGGAATTCAGTGATCCGCAAAGCATGTAATACACAGTGGATACCTGGCTCTGGGGCAGTCCATTTGGGTTCTTCCTGGCTTCCTCTTCCTGCTTCTGTGGCTTCTCTCCAACCTTGGTGGGGCCTGGGCATGGGCATGGTTGGGGTAGGATGTTTGTACTTGTGACAGATTAGGTGGGGCAGACAGTGTCACTGTGTGTTCTGTGAGCCTCCCACACCCTGGTACATGATTGGAGCAGTTGTGGGGATCAATCACTGACTGTGGAGTAGAGCCAAGAGCCCATGGTTTGGGGAGATACCTTGTTAGATTTCCCCAGCCTTCACCTAGAGGGCAGGTACTAACAGGACACAGCAGCAGGTGGGCTGGAGCAGGGAGGGGCCCCTGACACATGCCCTGTTCATTCCTATCTCTCTGCCCGAGGAAGCATGATACCAAATAGCAAAATCATGACAAAGAGAGACGCCAGGGAAGCAAAGAACACTTTAGATTTTAATACCTCTCATAGCATTTTTTCCCTGCGTTTTCAAACAATGGAGCTTCTTATTTTTACTTCATGCTGAGGCCTGCAAATAACATGGCTGGTTCCTAGTTACTTTTATATCAGGAGGAACCAGCAAAGTGTTGATACTAGATCTCTGTGAATAAGGGCCAGTTACCCCACCGTCCTGTAAGAAAGAGTTCAAAGCAGCAAGAAAGAGCTAGGAGGTATTCCACATAGGACAAAATAGAAAGTAGGATGGTCCCAGCATGGCTTAAAGTCAGATCCCAACGTTCTCCAAGTGCCCAACACAAGAGGTGGCTTAGAATATGCCTCCACCCCATACATGTGATTACAAAACGATAATCCAATTTTGGAATAGTGTATGGGATCAGGTGTATTCTTTATGATCACAACCCTTCAATGCAGATGTACAGATTCACTAAAGGAAAAAAAAAAGATCCTTTCACAAATTCATTTTAATGGGTGCTATCTGTCCTATTGAACTATATGAACTATGTTTCTAAGGCTGTGATGAAACCCCATGGTCAACAGCAACTTAGGGAGGAAGGGTTTATTTGGCTATGTGTCCGGATCGCAGTCCTTCACCGAGGAAAGCCAACACAGGAACTTAAGCAGGGCAGGAGGCTAAGGTAGAGGCCATGGAGGAGTCCTGCTCACTGACCTCCTCCCACGGCTTGCTCATCCAGCTTTCTAATATAAGTCAGCACTGCCTGCCCTGAGGTCTCCCTGCTTCAGTGGGCTGGGTTCTCCTATATCAACCATCATTAAAGAAAGTATCTCCACTGACTTGTCTACAGGCCCCAGTCTGATGAAGACAATTCTTCAACTGAGATTCCCTCTTCCCAGATATGTTTAGGTTTATGTCAAGCCAGCAAAACCCGACCAGTACATGAACTTTACAGACATCATTTTTTTCTCTTAACTCTTTGTATCCCCATGCCTTAGACACAGAAGCAGCCCCTCTCGGGATGACCCATCCTTCTGGGATTCTCAGAGAGTCTGCTTTCAAGGGCCCCATATAGAATTCTCTTAATGGCTGAATAGGTCCACTCTGCCCCAGGGGCTGACTCCCAGGCTATGAACATCGCACTCCACAAACCCATTGTGGTTCTACTGACTCCTCTTGTATATGTCAAGCAATGGGTGATGGGTTTAGTTCTAGGTGCTCCTGAGCTGGGGCTGAGGAGGAGTCTGGCTTCCCCTAGTTCCCTCTGTTGGGGTGGAGACATTTCTGCTTTCTTTTTACATCAGCACCTGCACGGCAGCCAAAGTAGGAAAAAATCCTTTCCCTTGTATGAATACACAAAGGGTTTTTCTTCAACAGTCCTCCGGCTACACATTCTAATGCAAGAGCAGGTCAGGGAGGCCTGAGGATACGGGCTTTGCTGCTGAATTAGCCTGTAAGCATCACAGGGAGAAAGACTAGACTCTGAAGCCATAGTCACACCAAAGTGACCTTTCCAACAAAGGCCTGGTTCTTGGCAGCTTGGTAACCTCAGACCCCCTTGCCTGCCTTCTGGAGTAAGGAATGTAGGCTGGGCTACTGCTCCTCAAACCCCTGAACTTCAAAGGAATTTAAGCAACTCAGCCCAGTTCGATGCCAAAGAAAACAGCACTCAAGAGCTCCCTGGCTAGAAGTAAGTCCCTTCAGTACACCGAGCCTCTCATTCCAGTCTTGCGCATGCGTGCTGAATAACATTGGGAATAACATTGGGAGCCAGCATGAACCTGCCAGGCAAACACTCCAGGTTCAGGGCCAGTTCAGCTCTCTCCAGGAAAGCTCAGGGATGTGGCTGTGATTCCCAGCTGCCCTATTTACTAAGTTCACAAGTGTGGCCCTGTGGCCTCCTGGCAGGCAGGCTGCAAAAACCCCTGCACCACACAGCCTCCTGCTCAGGTTACAAGACTCATGTTTTACATCTTAATTCTCTCTGGGGTGCTTAGGAGAAAGTCATGTAGGCAGATTAGCCTATAAATTACTCCATGGTTCACTGGGGGCCCTTTCCCACTCTCCCCATGGCACATATATCCAGGAGGGGAATCTTGGTGTCTAGATGATTTCTGCTAGGTTCTAGGTGGGTTCTACTTGGCAACAGATTTGCTTTTTATATCCCATTCAACGGGATGTAAAATCATGTCATCCGCTGGGGTCCGCATCCCATCTCCAGGAGAGATTTTAAACTGAGTACAACACTAGAGGATGTGAAAACAAACTCAGGAAAAGAGGCTTCACAGTCACTAAGGTGAATGCAGTACCTCATTCTCAGGCAGGTGTCTGAGCAGGCCAGAGACCCAGAATTCCAGGCACAATTACTTGGGATGCTTTGTGTTCAAACAGCAAATTGACTGGAAAATTTACATCTAATCTGTCTGTCTCCAGACCCCTTCCATATATTACATATATTACAGTGAAAGAGCCAACATGCTGATTCTGAGAATTGGGGGTGGGTGTGTAGGGTGGGGTGGGGTGAAGATGCCATTTCTCTTCCTAGAGTTAGTCCTCTTCTGAGCTTGTAACAGTACCCACTCTACTCTCCAGCTCCAAGGGACTTGTGAAATCTCTACATTGCCTTGAAACACAAAATAAGCAGACTAGAAAACGGGAACATTCAGATTTTGGTCTTCTCTTGCAAACACAAAAGCGCAATGGCTGTCCGCTCATCACCGCAGCAGCCTGCTGTGAGCCTCAGCTTATGTCACCAGAGCAGCTGTGCTCCTCACACTGTTGTCACTCTTCCCACTACACTCATACTTGGGATCGGTTCCTGTGATTCTTAAGAAGCACTGAAGTATACGACTTTGGTTCCACACCTGCCCTGGAAAAGGTAGGATGGCTGATCATCCAAAGGCTGGGCGAGAAGATTTCCATCTGAGGTCTGCGTGCACAGAGCTGTTGTCAGTGACCGAGGGGTATAAATGTTTAAGTTAAATCCTCCTCTTTATAGGAGCTTGGAGGGAGGCAAACAGGGAAGAGAAATGTTTAGGAGGAAAGGCCATGGGGTGGGAGGTGCAGTGTGGTCCTGATGCTTTGATGTCTGAGCAGACGAGCCCGCCAGCCTTCCAGAGGCCTTAAGGATGGATATGGTTAAACTGTAAGGGTTTCAACTCTTTCTTTTCCTCTTAAACTGTGCGGCCTTCTTTCTCATGGGGAATGAGACACAGAATGAAGTCTGACAGAGCAGGAGGGAGTGGGTGTACAGACCTCCATCTCTCTAGCCTTAGAGGGCTCCCAAGGGGTCACAAGGCTCTCTCACGTTCAGACCAAGCATTTCTAGCCAAGAGGAAGGCTGAGTTCTCTCCATAGCGTCTAACTTGTTCTGAAAGCTTCGTGAAAGCAAAAGGGGGATGGTATGCACGCCATGGTTAGAAAAAGAATTTCTTGGTGTCACACTGAAGGAAGTAACTAGTGAGTGACAATACTCATGGCCTCATATATGAGGAGTGTGATCCAAAAGTGGTAACACGGGGTGAGGTAGTGTTGGTGAGTGGGCTCCCTAGCAGGTGAGGAGGGACAGAGAGATGTGTTGGTTCACTTGCTCTCTCTTTGAAGTTCAGCTGAAGCCCAGCCCATCCAATGGTATTAGCTTTAGAGATAAGCTCACACCAGAGGCCTGGCCTATTGGATTGTTGCAGACCTTTTGTACTAGTGATTGGTTTAGTCTGTAGCACACGACCTAAGACTGTTGCTGGGCTGAGAGGATTGAACATGAAGTCTCTGAAGCCACTTTTAATGGTTTGTGGGAAGAAGTGCTCCTCACATCCTGAAGCCAATGGAGTTCACCACAGTTAAGGCATGCAGAGACCACTGTCCAATGATAAGATCTGAATGTCTAGACCTAGCTGAGCCTAAAGCTAGATATGGCTCAAGCCAGTGACTGGGGTTGTGACAAACATTTCAGACCAGCATATTCTTTCTTCACTGGCCACCACTATATTATTCTTTCACACCACAAAGATTAAAAGAGAGACCTAGAAGGCAGAGGGCTGTCGCAGCGCTAGGTCTATGCTAGTTGCTGTACATCTTCAACCTCCACTCGTTAGAAAGTAATTTGGGCCAGATGTTCACATCTAGCTGTTCCTTGAAATAACACTTTTTCCTTGGTTGTCTGAGGCTCAAAGCAGAACAGGCCTGGTGAATTTATACCCTGCTGCTCCCGGGAAGGTGTGTGACGAGTGAGATCTATGTCTGTCTCATGAAAGGTCATTTGCTGTCAGCCAAAACACTATAAAGGCGCTCAAATACCTCATATAGCATTTATGAAGGGGAATGTCTGAACCCTTACAACAAAAAGAGATTCATGTGGCCTCACATGGGTTGTTTTATTGAAATATATTTAATATATGTTTATTACATTTTGTGCATGTTCTAAATTTATTATATTAAAGAGATATTGCTTAGGACATAATGCTTTCTTTTGTTTCCTTAAGAGGATTAAGTTTTTATCTATTCATGGTCTTCATTATTTTAAAGGACATTTAGGTTGTCCTAGTCACTAATTTAGTTTTATACTCAGACTACTGGCAAAGGACAAAGAGCATACACATTACACACACACACACACACACACACACACACACACACACACACACACACAAATACACACTTGTATAGGCACACATATGTACATATGCAAATGCATGTATATGAGTCATTGGCCGGTTTAGATTAAAACTTTATTTATCGTGTGTGTGTGTGTGTGTGTGTGTGTGTCTATGTGTGTGTGTATGTGTGTGTGAGCCAGCATGCTCAAACTTCACTTTTTATGTTTATAAAACATACAATGAACACAAACGGTTGCACATACAGTGTATATATTACAGAGGACAATAACCCTCTGTGCTTTCCAGCCTGCATAAGAATGTTCTCTGAACTGATGCTGCCCTGCCGAAGGGTCCAGCCAGCTTTGCACACATGCCTTCACAGGGGGACATGCTATTGTATCCTTATGTTCACCTTTAAGAAAAAGTTGACATTTAATTTTATTACCAAAGTTTCTAGTACACATACAGTTCCAGAGAATGGCTTCATTAGCTCTGCGCACGCACATTCCATTCTCCCATCACTCTCACCCCTGACCCTGACCCCATTTCATTTTATTTCTTCCAGTGTCTTAAGGCAAGTACCAGAAGCCATTTTGTTTCACCCAGAAATTCTTTATATACTGTGTGTCTAAGTATGGGAGGATAAAATAAATAAACAGCCACTAAGGCATTGTTACACAATATTGCTCCCAACCCCTAAGTGTCACCCAATCCTTGTCCTGCTCAGGCTTCCTCAAAGCATGCAAATGCTGTCTGGGGTCAGCAAAAAGGTCAGGCAAACAAATCAGAATACAACACGGTAAACAAGCCAAATGCTGCACTATTCTAAAAAGATTTTACTTGAAGCTTTCCCAAATAGCCAATCTTCCTCTCAAATTAGCGTGCAGCAGTGAAGTTTTACTATGTAATCAATAGCTTGCTGAACATTCTCCGCTCTAAGACTTACAAAAGTCTGCAGGGAACATGGTCCCCTTGCCCGCCCCTGTGGGCACCAGTGTACAGCAGAATCATTAAGGGCTGGGGAGAGCAATTGGTAGGATTTACAAATTCCCGAGTGTATGGATGCGGTCAGCAGAGGAACTAAAGGACGGGACTGCAGAGGTACGCCTTTGCCTAATAGACACTCTGGGCCTTATTTTCCAAGCTTAAAAATAATTGGGTAAATACTCCACAGTAGCTGGGTTTGAGGAGTGTTTGTTTTGCTCTCCTTAAGAAAGCATATGATTAATTTAAACACAGCCATTCAGGGGCGTTTGCTTCCCTGTTCTATTTGCTTTGTATAGCAAGGAAAGAAGATATCACTGTCTGTAGAGGCAGGGCAGGGCACGTGTGCATTTGACAGGCAGATTGTTGGGTTAATGCTGGGGTGAAAGGCTTATGTGGGGTTTGGTTCTCCTTTTCTGGGCATATTTATCATAGTGAGGGGAAAATACGGAAATCCATCTTTAAGTCACACGATCTTTTTGGGGGTAAGGGGGTAACTTCTGGTCCTTTGTTTGGAAATGCAAACACTTGAAATGCATTACAGCTGAAAGTATAGGTGTGATTTGACTTTTAAACAAACTCCAAAATATGAAAGGCACAAAAAAATTAAAGGCTGGGGACAGGGAAGATGGCTCATTCAGTAAAATGCTTGCTGCACACACATGAGGACCTGAGTCTGGATCCCTCACCAACCCTGTATGACCTAGGCACAGTGGTGCATGTCTGTAACCCCAGGGCTGAGGGTACAAAGACAAAGACCTTAGGGGATTGCTGGCCTGCCAGTTCAGGTGAAATGGCAGACTCTGGGTTCAGTGGGAGACTCTATCTCAAAAAACGAAAACAAAATCAAAAAACAAAAAACAAACCAGAGGGGAAAGCAAGGATGCAGAGAGCCATTGACAACCTTGGGTCCCCACATGTGCTCACTGGGTGAGTGCATCTGCACACACACGCACATACATCACACACACAAATGCACACACACACACTGTACACATGCAGAGTTTAACAGTGACTATTGATATTACAAAACAAAATTATTTGGGTGGTTGAAGGAATAGCTTGATGGTCAAACCCCTGTGGAGCTGTGACACACACTGGGTTCAATCCCCTGCACTCATACATAAATAAACAATAAAAATTGTTATAGAAAATTCCAGCATACAAAGTAGTGGATAAGACAACAAAACACCATGTAGCTATCGGCCATCTTAAAACATTTTAAAGTCTTTGCTCATCTTTTCTAATACCTGAATTTCACAGAGATGAGGATATCATAGAGGAATCTGTTGGCCTCTGTGAATACTTTACAGATGTAAGTCAAGAAAATTCCTGGAGTGGACACAGCTCATGGACTCACACAGTGAGTGCCTTGTGGATGCACGCCCACAACATCTGCCCAACATGGCGGCTCACAGCTGCCAGCACTTAGAAGCCTGAAGGAGGAGGATCAAGAGGTTCAGGCCAGCTTAAGCTGTGTGACAAGGTGAGCCCAGCCTAGGACACTTGAACCTCTGGCTAAAAAAAGCTAAAACAAATAAACAACAACAACCATAAAACCCCCAAACTAAAATAAACACACAGGATAAAAGAACCCTTTTATTCTTCATTCTTCCACAGGGAAAAAGAGTTTGGTGTGATGGCCAGCTTGAGCTGACACCTGAGCCTGAGGAGGGCTTTGCCTCCTCTTCTCATGGAGGCCTTCCATTTCTGAAGTTTACCTCAGAGAAAGGAAGATCACTCAGATCCAGGTGATTTGCCACTGTCACACATCAGCACACAGAAATCATGTTTCGGGCATCTTTACGAATGTGCTGAACCACTGAGGCTCATCCCGAGTGTATAGTGCCTGCCACCTCTGTCCCCTACCCTGGTCTTCTTCACACCAGTTTCTTTAAGGCCCATCCACTAGGAGCCCCATGCATATCCCAAGTAACCTGAGAAGAGCCACCCTTTATCAGTCACTCTTGGAAGGAGACTAGGCGTTATGGGTGGTACCCAAGCTCCCTCTGCCACTCATCTAACCAAAGACAACCACAAACCATCATTCCAGGATGAGCACACACAACTAGGTATCTCTAAAACACAGCAAATGTAAGCTCACCCAACAGGTACATCCAAAACAAAGAACTATATGCTACTAATATTCACTATGATCTAACTCCATCTTTGGCACCAAGCAATCCACCCATGGCCTTTCTTTGCAGCACCTACAGGTACGGCTCAGCAGCAGTTGTATGAGTCACTGCTTGGCCTCACTGCTGGTTTCTGAGGTAAAAATAGGGATGAACATCCCAGTGTGAGCAGAAGCCACACTGTTATTTTATGAGATGAGACTAGGGGATTCTCATGGCTATGATACCACATGAAAGAGGTTACTGACCACAGGCCTTCATCTTAGGCTTAGTGGAACTGTAGCTGAGACTCTAGGATTCCTCAACTGGCCAATAGCACGCCTCCTCTTGGCCTTCATTCAACAGGCAGCAGATACTGTTCCCAGTGTGGTACAAAGATACATCATAGAATGAGACATACTAGTCTTGGCCTCACTGCCTTTGATTTGGTATCTACACAGAATGATGAATTACCCATGACCTAGTCTGAAATATCCAATGTCCAAGTTTGGTTCTAGATGATACTGGAAACTCACATGGCCACCAGCTACCATGTTCACGCACTGAGGATGGACCACGGCTATTTAGCTCTGATGCGTAGTTATTCATCTGTCTATGAGTCCTGAGACTGACACATTCTCAGGAATATTCTAGAAACTCCTATTACTCCCAGTACAAACCTCTGAGGTAAGTTCTCTCAGTACAAAACAGTACAAGTTGCTGATTCTCTAAAAAGATATTGATTCCAAAATTATCCCAGTCATTCCCTAGATAGTAAGAAACTTGTGTGGCACCCAAAATAGATTCTCTTTTAAAGTGTTCAGAGCCTGGGGTTGGCAGGGTCTTGCTACTCACTGACTGTATCTACCTGGAAAATAGCTCTAAATGGCACACTCTGCCTTGTATGGATGTGATGGCTCAAGTGAACACACACACACATGTGCGCAAGCACACACACACACGCACACGCACACGCACACGCACAAGCACACACACACAATTATCACACTGTGCATAGACCAGGGTCAGCTTACACAGAATGCACAAAGGATGGATGGCAGCCGACAGTGCTTCTGTGACTGTCATTCAGAACACGATGTTTCTGTTATTACTTGGAATACCCAATCATCAATGGAAAGGGGTCACAAGAACACGAAGGGAAGCTCTTATCTTAAAAACAATCATGGCTTTATTAAGACTGAACTTGGCCTTCCAAGCCTCTTTCTGATGATCACTTCCTACCGGGTTTCCTTGTGAGGCGTGCCACACTTTGCTCTGGCCTCTCCAGTTAATTATTGACTTAACCATCAGGGCTCTGGTCTATGCCAGTGTCCTGACCTGAGCAGTCATCTTTAAACACAGCCTTGCTTGCTGTGGCACACAGAGCGGTTCCCTATTGCAGACTGGATGAAGAGGGAAATCCTGGTCCTTTCATGGGACATCTTTCTATCTAGCCTAGCCACCTACCAGCTCCAACTTCTACCCAGGTCTGTTACCATTTTTAAACCACCTGCCTTCCACATAATCTCAACATTTGTCTCTGCCTTCTGACTCTGAACTTCCTATTATGAAGCCTTTATTTCTTCTTAAAGACTAAGCTACCTACCGCTGTGTGTGCGAACTGGGTCTGATGATGCCGCTGATTTTGAACTGCAGCATTTTTTTGTTTCTTTGTTTAGTCTGATTAGACTTAGACCCATGTATGCACATCTGGCTTCTTCCAACAGACGCTTTAATTCTTAGAATCAAGCATGAGACTGTAGATCCTTCTGGTAAGCCAGTTTCTCATCTTTCGTTCTTACCACGTCCAGCTAGACAATCCAAAAATACAGGTTATCATTATAAACTCCTGCTGAGATCTGGCTATGTTTTCGTGAACCTAATCAGAGCTGTTTGCTGTGGGGCTGTTAATAGCACAACTAACTTCTGCACTTGATGTCCATTTCTGATAGACACCATGTCAACTCTCTGCTTGAGCTGGTGGCATTCACCCAAGTTCTGTATCCCATCAAGTGGAACATACATGAGCTTCAGACACGAAATCCTCCACTCAGGATTCCACCTACGTTTTATAAGCCCATTTGTGTATGTGCAAAGATCCTGAAGAATCTGTTCCCTAACGAGAGACATTATCTCTCCTATAACTTTGCTACCATTTCTACTGTGCTTGCTACATCACTCTCCCTAGTGATTTCAAAAGATTGCATATCTAGTTGGGACTCTTGTAGGTTCCAGGAACTCTGGTGGGTACCAAACTCGGGGAAGTTCAAGTCCTTTATACAAAATGGTACAGTGTTTGAACGTAACCTATGTGTGTCTTCCAGTGTCTTTAAAACATCTCTAGAATACTTTAAGTGCTTGATAAAAATATAAATACTATGTCAGTAGTTGCAATGTTGAAGAATAATGGCAAGAAGCATGGCAGTATTTTTGCCAGGATATCAGCAATATAGACTCAACTGGTGTGTGTGTGTGTGTGTGTGTGTGTGTGTGTGTGTGTGTGTGTGTGTATATGTGTGTGTATGTGTGTGAACAGTTTCAAACTGTAGTTTTGCTGACTCCAGGAATGCAGAACCCACAGAGGAAGGACCAAATGTCTTCCACTCCCTTCCAGAACTTGCAGTCTTTCCCCTTTCTAAGCTATGACTTTCTCAATACACATCATATGCCTACAATGTCAAAAGCATAAGCAACAACACAAAGAGAGGCCAATGTGATGCTATGCTTTTGAGGGAGACAGCTCAGGGGCAGAGTGCTTGCCCAGCATGCACAGGCAAATGGGAGTTTGGAGGGGTGGGGGATTCCCAGAGCTATACCAACCACTACCACCACCACCACCACCACAACAACAAATCAAATCAAAACAAAAATTTCTCTCCAACAGAACCAAAACGCTTTAATACATTTGGCCCTTTGACTCCATATTTGATATGAACACGGCGGGCGATAAGTGCGGTCTAAACGCTACCACCCGCCACCAGACAATGAAGCTCCTTACGTCGTCTCCAGCAAGCAGACTACCTGAAACATTTTCCTTACAGCCCTGTTATTAAGAAGAGACACATAACATGGCACGCAACAAGAGAAAACACAGCGCTCGGCACAAGAACCCTGGGTTAGCTGGCGTACTGAGAAGCAAGATGAAGATACTCGTGGTCCTCAAATCACATGTAAAACCTTTCTTTAAGGTAATCATTATGTTTTCAGCCAAAATTACAGTGTGGCTGCAACCAGAATGACACGTTTTCATAATAAAAGAAGGTTCCATAATGATGTCCTTTAGTGTCTAAATATATGGCTTCTCTTCGGGAGGGAACTATCAAAGGGGCCTGTCCAGTGACACTGTGTTCTCTGTAAAAGGCTAGGGAACAACTGAAATTCCCTTCAATATCCATTAGCTCGACTTAAAGTTCATCTTCCTGAAGTTTGACTCTGACTCTCTCTCTCTCTTCCTTCTCTGTCTCTGTGTCTCTCTGTCTCTGCCTGACTCTCTGTGTCTCTGTGTCTGTATCTCTGTCTGTGTCTCTCTCTGTGTCTCTCTCTGTGTCTCTCTCTCTCTCTCTCTCTCTCTCTCTCTCTCTCTCTCTCTCTCTCGTGTGTGTGTGTGTGTGTGTGTGTGTGTGTGTGTATAGACCAGGCTAGAGAAGAATTTGGGGTATCCTGGTTTAACACTCTGTCTCATTCTTCTGAAACATGATCTGCCACTGAAACTGGTACTGGTCTGGTTTTCAGTAAATCTCAGCCATCCTGTCATAATACTGGGGTTATGGGCATACATGGATGTACATGACCCACACCTGGCTTCCTCCAACCCCCCAGGTTCTGTGACTTGAAATCAGGTCCTTGTGCTTGTGTGACAATCACTTCTACCTGCCAGGCCATCTCTACAGCCAGATCTAGAACTTTCTGACAGGTAAGGCAGTCCTTTCAGAGTGCCTATGTAGTATATTTTATGTCCTGGACTTTGGGTCAGGAAATCAGGCAAGGTCAAAAAATGGAAAATTTACCTGTATGATCCTAGGCAGCTTGGTCAAGGGCAGTAAGTAGCCTTTCAGGCCAGGAATCCTTGAAGATCAACAGGGCCTTACAACCCTTCTCTTGGGGAAAGGCATTGTGAAAACATATGGTATCACAGCGCCACCTCCTGGCACAAGTGTGTCATTAAACAACCTTACAAGATGTGGATTTCAACCCAGTGTAAAAGCCAGGAAGAAGAGATTCTTCACATTTTCTTACAAATGGGCAGATTGAAAAGCACAACTCGTTTTTTTTTTATTTTTTTATTTTTTTTATTTTGTTCATTTTTTTGTTTGTTTTATTTTTACATTTCCAGGACTAGGTAGATAACTACAAATCAGAAAAATGTTACACTAACAGTTGTCAGTTTTGTTGCATTAAATAATGAAATTTTATCTGCATGCTTTCCTGTCTTCAATGTTTAGTTGTCTATTACAAACAACTGTCATAAAGGTCACAGCTCACTAAAGACTTCTGAAAGAAGCCGACACGCTCTTGGACATTGGAGTTCCCTTTAAAACAAAATCTAGATGTGCTCTAGTGGCTACTTTGAGATATCACTTTTCCACTGGGCGCTATCTTTACAAGAAAACTTGTAAGTGGTCCTGTGTTTCCTTGATGAGTCCCCAAGGCTCTGGTGAGAGTAAAGTTCACAAGTGAGGGGATGGCTAACCATGCGAGAGCACAGAACCAAAGCCTAACACACTCATACACACAGGCTCTCTCTCTCTCTCTCTCTCTCTCTCTCTCTCTCTCTCTCTCTCTCTCTCACACACACACACACACACACACACACACAAGCATGCACATGCACAGGCACACACTTATGCACACATAAACATGTGTACATACGCACACTCACACATACACAGGCACACAGGCATGCATGCACACACATGCACAAATACGCACACATGCTTCTTTATTTTTCTAAAGCTTCAAGGAAGTCTGATTTCATTCTTTAAACAACAGGTTTCCAATGACTCAAGGACTCTTCATCTTAAATCGGTCCTTTATCATCTATAATGCTTTATTCAGAATACTATTCCTTACTGACACAACCTTCATGCAGTCTCTGCCGGTGAACAATGAAAATGCTTTCTCTTTTTCTTTTTTCCCCTTTGCATGGTAGTTTTTTTATTATTATTATTATAGTCCACCTAATGTTTTGTACCCCAACTTTGGAAAGTCTTAAATGACAGAATACAAGCACATTTCCAAAAATACAACACAGCCTTTATTGAGACTAAAGTCAACTGTCTTGGGGCCTCCACAGATGTGTCTTGAGAAAACTTAGTAAAAGCTTTGAACTTCTTTGGGACAGAAAAGCATCTCAGACTGAAATGAAAACCCTACAATTAGGGCTTTTATCCCAAATTTATCCAAAGATCAGGTTCTGCACCCTGGCACTTAGGCAACAAAGCAGGAAGATGGAGGGAGGGATGGAAGGCACCCAGCTGCGTTTTTGTATTGCGTACACGTGGTGTCTGCCTTGGAGACACAACCCAGTGAGATAGAAATCCCAACCCCAGTGACTTCTTGCCCATTGCAGAGCTGTGGATGCAGAAGGCTTGCTTCAGGCATGTGTGACATAGGCGGCCTTCCAGGCCTTTAGCTTCTTCATACACAGAAGTGAGCATCTCACTGCTGACTGTGGACGTGTGTCTGTGTCTCGTGGGTGCATCACGCTTCTCCCCACTACGCTTCAATCCTCTGAAACAAAGCTTCTTCCCCTTTCCAATGCTGCAACCCTTTAATGTAGTTCCTCTTGATGTGGTGACCCCCCCCCCAGCCGTAAAATTATCTTTGTTGCTACTTCATAACTGTAATGTTGCTAGTTAGGAATTGTAATGTAAATATTGTGTTTTCCAATGGCTTTAGGTGACCCCTGTGAAAAGGTCATCTGACCCTCAAATGGGTTTCGACCCACAGGCTGAGAGGCATTGCTCTGTAAAACGAGGCTTCGATAGCATAGAATACAGCAACTGTGGTACAAGTGGCAACGGAACTGGCATAAAATTTACATGGGATTTAATTAGTTGATAATGGGTCGTTAATTGAATGGCTTAGGAAAGGAATCATATTCTCTTGGACACATAAAGGCTCCATTCAGGAAGAAAAGATTTGTTTTCACTTGGCCCTTCTCGGCTAGCAGAACCACCTGTGCAAATACGGGGCTTCAGCCTGATGACAAGTGGGGTTTTATGGTACCAGGAAGATTTCCATCTCCATGACAACCTTTCTGGTTCCAAACAGTGAATGTTATGTTTCTGGAATCGACATCTCCACCAGGGCAGCAGACTGGATTAGGGCTGGCCACACATCTCCACAGTCATTCCCGGACAGCCATTTGACAAGCCACTGTTGGGCAGCAACCATTGATCTGACAGGGTTCACAGGGATTCTGTCTTCTGGGTGATGCATTGTTCAAAAGTAAAGTTAAGTCTTTGACTCAACAACTCCCTGAACTAAGCATTTTTCTCATCTCCAAAATCTACCACATGTGCAGAGAGTGTAGGAGGTGTGGCCACTTGGCATGCAACCCAGGCAAAAGCCCCTCACATGCGAGGCAACCATGCACCAATGAGCAGCCCACAGCCTCAATCTCATACCGTCTTCTTTTTGTGTAAGGTATAATACCCATCCAAGGTACTCTATTTTGCATGAAAATGACAATTTGTAACTATTTCACTTAAGCATATGTAGGTAATGTAACTTATAGTATTAGTCAACACAACTTGGATATGGGGCTTGGTTCCACAAAGGGCCTCCTGGAAAACTCCTTCAAAATATGTTTGAAGAAACACATCGACCATCTTCTTAAATGAATGTGCTTGTGATATGGAAAATAGTTTTTGCAGCAATTGCTCCTGGCTCTTTGCAAATGATATTCCACCGAGGTTTTGATTTACAGTCAAATCCTACTCGTACTCTAAGACAGCGTGACACCCGAGGGTGGAGACTCAGAATTTAAGAGTATGGGATCACGGAGCTGAAGGCAAAGATTTTCTTCTTTTAATTAAGAAATAAGTTATCGTTCTAGACATGCGTGCCACTTTATGTAGCTGGTTTTCATGAATAATGATGTCAGAGGTGTCCCCTCGGACAGACCCTTCTACACAAACTCTGGTATCTTAGAGTCACAGCCTTTGTCTCAGGGTCCAGGGTATAGGACTTTGTTCAGAATTAAAACTCACAGGACTTGATCATAGTTCTCTCTTTACTGGATACGGTTTCTTGCTATTTTAAGACTATTGGACTATAATATACAAACTAGAAATGATAACACAAAAGAACCTCTTTCTAAACCAAAAGTTATAGAATACCAGTGAATTAAACTAGGAGAAAACCTTCTGACAAACCAGGAGATCAAGCAGGCCCTAAATCAACCTGTCTACCTTCTGAAAAATACCCTATCATCAAACTTATCAAATCATGTCACTGAATAACTTAATAAAAAGTTACTTTTAACCTTTGGATGTGTATTTGGTATCAAAGGACTACATGTTTTCAAGGTATTTAAGACTGTAGGTGGTTTCTGTATCATTTTGAAAAATTGGGCAGAAAGACAGTAAAGATAAAGTGAACTGAAGTCCAACATATGAAGCAGTAAATGAAGCTGCATGGGATTAAGAGACTCACCCATCCCCTTCCCCCCTCCCCTCCCCCTCCCCTCCCCCTCCCTATTCCTCACCCCCAGCCCCAGCCCCAGCTGACTCCCCAGTCTGATTCCTCTCTGATGATGAACACTCAGCTCCAAGTTTAGTTCCAGTCACTCAAGAGCCATTCGATAGGATACCTTCTAGATCAGTGGTTCTCAACCTTCCTAAGGCTTTGACCCTTTAATACGGTTCCTCACGCTGTGCTCCTGCCCAACCACAACGTTATTATTGTTACTACTGCATAACTGTAATTTTGCTACTGTTATGAATCATAATGTGAATATCTGTGTTGCAAGCCACAGGTTGAGAATCACTGTTTTAAATGGTCAGTACATTCATTTATGTGTGACACACATTCAACCCTGAGACCAGCCCAACAGGGATGGCAAAAAACCACAGCCTTGTGATGCCAGCTGGTAGGGAAAAGAAACTAAACACGATGGCATCCCCCATGGCCTCCATCATGAGAAGGTGCCTATGTCTCTATTGGGATAACATATTCAATCTGACTTCAGAACAATTATAAAGCCAAACAGTAGCATAGGCAGAACATAGAGTTTATAAAGAGCATGCTCTAGATACCAACAGCCCTAAGACCAAGGCATCAACACTGGGTGTGAAGACCTTCCCTCTGTGTCTGCACATGGTTGAAGACAGCAGCCAGCCCTATGCTCTATAAAGTTGCTTGCTTCCTTCCTTCCCTCCCCCCCCAACTTCCTTTCTTTTTGTGACAGGACTTTATGTAGCCTAGGCTAGCCTTGAACTCCCCCCCTCCATCTCCCCTCCCCACTTTCTTTCTTTTTGAGACAGGACTTCATGTAGCCCAGGCTAGCCCGTGTCGCTGAAGGTGATCTTGACCTTATGTCTGTCCTGCATCCATTTCTGGAATGCTGGGGTTACAGGCACACTCTACCATGCCCGGCTTACATTGTGTTAGGGTTTGGGGCTGAGGCTGTGTGTGTGCTAGACAAGTACTCTACCAACTGAGCTATGGCCACAGTCCGGAGAAGCCCTGTGTATGATGGAGAAGCCCTCATGACCCAGTTACCTCTTATAGGTCCCAATGTCTTAACAAGACAACCTTGGCAGTATTTGAATTTTAGAGGCAACGCATACAAGCCAGAGCAAAGTCAGTGTGAATGACACCTCTAAGTTCAGGGCTAACAGAGCCAAATGTATTACGACCGTCTCTAATGTGCAGGACACGGGACAGGAAATGTTAGTTACCCAATCATGTGATCTATGATTTTCCTTCCTCCTACCTCAGAAAAAATAAATGATGTGTGAAGAATAAATGTCTGGGGCAGTGACTCTGTCTTGCTTAGTTTTTGAAACGTATTTAGAAAAGCTGGTTTCGTGCTGGATATCACCCCTTTCATGGGACAGGTAAGAAGTGTTCCACCAGAGAAGAAGTGTAACTTGTCACTGCCAAATGAAAACAATGGCTGGATTCACTAAGACATCAACAACCAGTAGTTAAATAATGAAACTTAAAAAAAAAAAAAAAACAAAACTTAACAATATGACAGAGGTTAAAATTTAAACTGCCCCTGGACCCACATGAAAAAGATCAGCTCCAGATTTTATCAATGGGAGAGAGGAGGGAATGGCTTTTCTGGGGTGGTATCATGAATGGCATAAGGACACCAATTCTTAAGACACTCCACTTAAGGAAAATGAGTAACATGGAAGAGAGAACTTACCCAATCTTCAGGGCGGCTCTCTTCTGCAGAGTCCCAACTACAATAGCAACAGGTAAGAAATCTACAATAGAGTCTTATGGATACTCTGCAGCCATGAAAAACTCTGAAGCCCCAACCCACCTGCAAATGAAAGGTTTGGCTCATGGCTTCCGGTATACTGCTAAAGTGGGCCTGTTCTGCAGGACACACGGAAGATACACACTGAAGGATCAGGCTGCTTTTTTTCTCCTGCCTTGTGAGATATCTCTCACTGAGAACCGTACTATGTCAGTAACTTGGGAAAGTTATAGAGTTCTGTCATCCTGGACCTAATTAGAACCAGCCAGAAGAGACGTCACTGCTGGCAGCTGGATGCTGGGCAAAGAAGAGGCGAGTTGATATGAAGCCCACGGCCGTCTCTGGACTGCAGATGGCGAGGAAGGCTACTCTGAGAGGTCCTAAGTCAGACTCTGCAAGTGAGGCATGTCCCCTGACCTGCGCCTCACCTTCCAACATAAAATATCCTTCTCCATAGGCTGGACACCCCTGCTAAACTGTACCGCCCATCCTATAGTGCCTTCACCATGTTGCTGTGAACTAGAAACAAGGCATCGGCCCAAGTAATTTCCTGTGAAAGCATCCTTTACTCTGATCCAGGGCTGGACACATTAAGCCAATCTTGCATCAGTCTCCAAAAATCTCAGGATATGGCTTAGTTGTAGTCTGTTTGTCTAGCACACATGAAGCTCTAACTTCTACTCCCAGCACTGAATAAATGGGGCATGGTAGTATGTGCTTAT